>NC_027751.1:20975-77076 GCF_000695525.1 Brassica oleracea var. oleracea
GACTGTTATGAAGTTTTACTAAATTAATTGACAAAAAAATAAAACGATGCCCATGTACCATGAAACAGAAGTTAATATACATTAATACAAATGTATAATCAGTTTAGAAATTTAAAAACAACACTAAAGATCATAGGCTTCAGTAAATAAAGCATTTACCAAAAATTCAATATTTTCGTAGGGGTTGTTAACCCATGGATATTGAAAAAAATTCAAAAAATATGAAAATACTGTTTTAATGCATATTTGCATCCTTCACCAACATATGATGAAGTTCAAAGAGGTTTGGAACTTTTGTTGTATCCGTTTCTCAAGCAAATAACAATTTTATAGTGGTTATTCAACCAATTTAGGGAGTATTATGAAGTTTTACTAAATTAATGGAGAAACAATTAAAACGATGCCCATGTACCATGAAAGAGAGTTTAATATACATTAATACAAATGTAGAATGTGTTTAGAAATTTAAAAACAACACTAAAGATCATAGGCTTCAGTAAATAAAGCATTTACCAAAAATTCAATATTTTCGTAGGGGTTGTTAACCCATGGATATTGAAAAAAATTCAAAAAATATGAAAATACTGTTTTAATGCATATTTGCATCCTTCACCAACATATGATGAAGTTCAAAGAGGTTTGGAACTTTTGTTGTATCCGTTTCTCAAGCAAATAACAATTTTATAGTGGTTATTCAACCAATTTAGGGAGTATTATGAAGTTTTACTAAATTAATGGAGAAACAATTAAAACGATGCCCATGTACCATGAAAGAGAGTTTAATATACATTAATACAAATGTAGAATGTGTTTAGAAATTTAAAAACAACACTAAAGATCATAGGCTTCAGTAAATAAAGCATTTACCAAAAATTCAATATTTTCGTAGGGGTTGTTAACCCATGGATATTGAAAAAAATTCAAAAAATATGAAAATACTGTTTTAATGCATATTTGCATCCTTCACCAACATATGATGAAGTTCAAAGAGGTTTGGAACTTTTGTTGTATCCGTTTCTCAAGCAAATAACAATTTTATAGTGGTTATTCAACCAATTTAGGGAGTATTATGAAGTTTTACTAAATTAATGGAGAAACAATTAAAACGATGCCCATGTACCATGAAAGAGAGTTTAATATACATTAATACAAATGTAGAATGTGTTTAGAAATTTAAAAACAACACTAAAGATCATAGGCTTCAGTAAATAGAGCATTTACCGAAAATTCAATATTTTCGTAGGGGTTAACCCATAGATTTTGAGAAAAAATAAAAAATATGAAAATAATGTTTTAATGCATATTTTCATCATTCACCAACATCTGATGAAGTTCAAAAAGGTTTTGAAAATTAAAAAATTTGACAATATTGTTTTAATGCATAGTTGCATCCTGCACTAATATATGATGGTGTTCAAAGAGGTTTGGAGCCTTTGGTAAATTAATTGACAAAAAAATAAAACGATGCCCATGTACCACGAATGTGAGTTTGATATACATTAATACAAATTTAGAATGTGTTTAGAAATTTTAAAACAACACTAAAGATCATAGGCTTCAGTATATAGAGCATTTACCGAAAATTAAATATTTTCGTAGGGTTAACCCATAGATTTTGAGAAAGATTCAAAAATATGAATATAATGTTTTAATGCATAGTTGCATCCTTCACCAACATATGATGAAGTTCAAAGAGGTTTGGAAATTTTGTTGTGTCTGTTTCTCTAGCAATAACGATTTTATAGTGGTTAGTCCACAAATTTAGGGACTGTTATGAAGTTTTAGTAAATTAATTGACAAAAAAATAAAACGATGACCATGTAACATGAATGAGAGTTATATATACATTAATACAAATGTAGAATGTGTTTAGAAATTTTAAAACAACAATAAAGATCATAGGCTTCAGTATATAGAGCATTTACGTAAAATTCAATATTTTCGTAGGGGTTATAACCCTTAGATTTTGAAAAAATTCAAAAATATGAAAATACTGTTTTAATGCATAGTTGCATCCTTCACCAACATATGATGAATTTCATAGAGGTTTGGAACTTTTATTGTGTCAGTTTCTCTGGCAAATAAAAATTTATAGCTGTTAGTTCACCAATTTAGGGACTGTTATGAAGTTTTAGTAAATTAATTGACAAAAAAATTAAATGATACCCATGTACCATGAAAGAGAGTTTAATATACATTAATACAAATGTATAATGTGTTTAGAAATTTTAAAACAGTACTAAAGATCATAGGCTTCAGTATATAGAGCATTTACCTAATATTCAACATTTTCGTAGGGGTTAACCCGTAGATTTTGAGAAAAATTCAAAAATATGAAAATACTCTTTTAATGCATAGTTGCATCCTTCACAAACATACGACGAAGTTCAAAGAGGTTTAGAATTTTTGTTGTGTCAGTTTCTCTGGCAAATAAAAATTTATAGCTGTTAGTTCACCAATTTAGGGACTGTTATGAAGTTTTAGTAAATTAATTGACAAAAAAATTAAATGATACCCATGTACCATGAAAGAGAGTTTAATATACATTAATACAAATTTAGAATGTGTTTAGAAATTTTAAAACAACACTAAAGATCATAAGCTTCAGTATATAGAGCATTTACCGAAAATTTAATATTTTTGTTCGGATTAACCCATAGATTTTGAGAAAAAAATCAAAAGTATGAAAATATTGTTTTAATGCATAGTTGCATCCTTCACCAACATATGATGAAGTTAAAAGGGGTTTGGAACTTTTGTTGTGTCCGTTTCTCTTGCAAATAACGATTTTATAGTAGTTAGTCCACCAATTTAGGGAGTATTATGAAGTTTTACTAAATTAATTGATCGAAAATTAAAACGATGCCCGTGTACCATGAAAGAGAGTTTAATATGCATTAATACAAATGTAGAATGTGTTTAGAAATTTTAAAACAACACTAAAGATCATAAGCTTCAGTATATAGAGCATTTATGAAAATTTAATATTTTCGTAGGGGTTAACCCATAGATTTTGAGAAAAATTCAAAAGTATTAAAATAATGTTTTAATGCATAGTTTCATCCTTCACTAACATATTATGAAGGTCAAAGAGGTTTGGAACATTTGTTGTCTCCGCTTTTCTCGAGAATAGCGATTTTATAGTGCTTAGTCCACCAATTTAGGGAGTATTATAAAGTTTTACTAAATTAATTGACAAAAAATTAAAATGATATCCATGTACCGTTTAATATAGCTTAATAAAAATGTAGGAAGTTCAAAGAGGTTTTGAACTTTTGTTAACCTATATTTCCGTTTGGTTGCACCGCTTTGGTAAGTGCTCTGTATATTGAAGTTTACGCTCTTTAGTGTTGTTTACACTCTCAACTAGGTAAAACTCAAATGACTGTAAATTATAGCTCTTCTTTCCGGAAAGAAAGTGAAGATGAAGCTAAAGGTTGTGTTTAGTAAGGTATCTGGTTCCGGTTACGCCCGTTACCATCTCACAGAAGTGTTTGTTACCGTCATCACTTCCCGATCCTTGAACTGAAGAAAATGATGTTCGATTTACAAAGGTTTTTTTTTTTTTTTTTTTTGCTAAAGAAAACTTTAATGGGGGCACCTCTAAGCCACTAGGCCGGCAAACAACAATTAAAATTAAAGGAAAACAATTGGCTTCGTCCAGGTTTACAAAGTTTACCTTAATACCTTATCTAGCTAAGACAATTTCCCTAACCATTTTTGGGATCATTCTTTTAGATATATATATATATATATATTCTGAATATATTTACACAGAAGATACATTTTCGTGAACTGGATGATGGATGAGGATAAAGATCATTATAAAACTCGCGAAGTAGAACATGGTTCTCGAGAATATATTTATCCACTGCAAGTTGGCTAAAAATAAACTAAAATACTAACGTAAGAAATTAGAATCATAGCTTGGGATTGAGAATTAAGTTATCTTAGCTCGAGGTGCTATAGAAACTTGAGTCATAGTTATGGGGGTTTATGACTTTAGCTTCAAAGTCAGAGCTTACCCAACTTGAACTATTTGTTTTAGTTTCCTTTTCCGTCCATTCTTAAAATAAGTGAACTACTATATAAAAGGTAATCTCGATGAGACTGATCTTCACTCGTAATTTATTAATATACGTCTGTGGTTAAACAAGCCATAATGTCTTCACAGTAAAAGCAGACAGACAAAAGAAATCTGGAAATCTATATATGGGAAAGTATATCAGAATTAACGGTTAAAAACGCGCACAACACAGAGACGTCCACGGCCTGTAACATTTTTGTAATCTATATGTCTAGTAAGTATATATATAGTGATTAATGTTCACGCTTTGTAGTAATGCGTCCTCCAGGAGGCCTTTGTAAGAGATGGATCATTATATATAGTTGTCGTCGTAGCTCTCTGCTGTGTCTGTCTTTTTGGTTGTTCCTCGTCGACGTTAACAGCCCTGGCTTTTACAAGATCGACCTTCACTATGTGATGATCAGATGTTCCTTTAGAAGACAAAACCGAGTACGACCCCGGCACGAACTGGTAAGGAGAATCGGCGGAAGCCAGTATGTAGTCCACGCGTGTCCCGTACTTGCATGTTCCTTGTACACCTGCATGTCATTATATATATACGACGTTAGGAAAACGACAGTGGTTGACATAAAGTAGACAGTGTAGGTGCTTACTCTGGCCTTTGGCGACGACTACGACAGATTCGCATTCTCCAGCAAAGTCCTTGGCGTCAGTGTATTCTTTGCTCTTTAAGAACCTCATCACTTGGGCTTTTGGCATTGGCTTACCCATCTCTTGGTAATACTATATATATGTAGCAACGGTATATAGTTACTAAAGCTAGATTGATGATTACGTTGTTGTACATGTATAGATATTAATATTCTAGTTAATTATACCTTGACAATGTCGGTCCATCTCTCGGAAGAGTAATCGGACTCGTCGAGAGAATTGAGAGCGCCAGCAAGTATGTGTGGGACATCAGTTGATTGGATAATTGCATGGACTTGCTTCATTCTCCAATTCTCGTCCAAGTGATCTAGATGAGTGCAGTGAAATTCCACTTCCCCGCTCCCCGGTACATCTATGGTCGCCTTCAGCACATTCCTATGACCAATAAATATATACAAAACCCTAATTAATACTACTTCATTTACTAAAATATGCATCAAATGTTGTCCCCAAAAAAGTAACGCGTCTTATTCCAACATAAACCCCACCTAGGCAAAAGGGGAACAAAAGAATGCAGACTACGTACGTATATTTTCCAATAGACCAATCCTAGACAAAAAAAAAAAATTAATAATATACACTACCTTTTTCGATGTCTGCCACCATTTTGAATATTATTTTAAAAAGGATTCCTTATTTATTAAGCAGAGAAAAGGTTTCCAGTCAAGAGATGTTTTTCACAAGAAGTCAGTGAGATACAGTAATATTATATTTATTCAGACAAAAGCATGTCCTTGAGAATAAACAGCTGTTCTCTGAGAAGTTCCTTTCACAGAAAAACTCAAGTGTGCATTTTGTATGTACATGTTTGTATGTATATATAGACACATTGATACTCCTCACGAGAAGACCATGACTAGGTTCTACTTATTGAGAGGTACAAACTCACCAGTCACCGCACAAAAAACTAATTTGTTTATCAAGCATGATCAAGGGGAACCATATAATATCTAAAAAGAAAAATGAAGAGACAGTTATAGTTTTGGGTCTTGTCTTAATCAGATAATAATAAGTGACTAACCTGAAATCAGAGTGGTCAAAGATCTTGAGGACATTGGAGGTTTTGATGGGCCACTTGGAGAGAACGGCGTTGCCGTACTCGGGCGCCCAGCTCTCGGCAAAGACGTAATTCATGTTGAGGGCAGCCGCCAGATCGGAGAGGGGTCGCATTTGGTCAGCCTCGTCAGCCTTCACGTCCTGAAGAGCAAGCACGTCAGCGTCTAGCTCCCTCAGCACATCAAGAACCGTTCTGGTGGAGGGGAGATCGCCGGAGAAAGAGAGAGCTGGCCTGAGAGGGGAGTGATCCTCACGGAAACTGAGCTGGCGGCTAATCTCGTTGTAGGGGAGATTGATGGAGACCCTTAGCCTCGATTTAGCGAACCTCTCTTGTTTCATATTATTGTTAATGGGGTGAAGCGGAGACTGCTTAAGTATGCTCCTGGGACGGTCAAGAGTTGACTTGGAGCGGAGTGGGAGACCAGCAGTAAATTCAGTAGAGTTGTTGTTGTTGTTGTTGTTGGGGACGGCGGGAGCCATGGAGAACATAGCAGCGTTGAAGGTGGCGACTCTGATGGGTTTCTCAGGGTTTGGATGAATGGCGGCTGTGGAAGAAAACTCGTTGGAGGAGGGAGTGGGGTCTTCACCGGAGATTTTGGCCTTCCGGATACGGCGGCGGAGGAAAGCAATGAGGTTCAACATCAACATCATCTAGAAAACCGGCGATCGCAGCATATAAGCTCGATCTCAAGTGAGGATAACGAGAGAGAGAGAGAGAGAGATTAATTTAGAAAAAGGAAAGAAATAAAAGAATTACGAGTTTTGAGAATTTAGGAATCTGAAGTTGCTAAAAAGAGAGCAAGGAGCTTCTTGGAAATTGGTCTTGAGCTTACGTGTGATATCATCAACTGATCATGTACCCTATCTATCTATCAATCTTTATATATATATACTGGTTTTATAAACGCCAATCATTTGATTTCACTTCTTCTGAATAATTTGGCTAACAAAAAAAAGAAGAAGAAGAAGCAATTATCGACGGTATGGAGCTTATATAAACTCACAATAATTACAAAGAGTTATGAACCGTCCAACAAGGAAGAGTCAATTAGCGAAAAGGAAGCTAACTACTCCCAAATAATTAAATACTAGATGGAACTCATACATACGATGCTGGCAGGTTGCTTTTGTAGCTTTCTTCCCATCTTAAATTTATTATCCAAATGCATGGCAGAGTAGCCGTGGACCCGCCTCATTTGACACGGACCTAATACATTTATATAATTATAAACAAGTACTAATAAGAGGGAGGACTCAACTAATCTTTAATTTAAAGACTGGTAGTAGTTTCCTGCAGAAAAATCTCCTTAATGAAGGATTTGATATAAGCAAAGCATAGCTTTATCGTGGAATTAAATATAGGAAGGTTGATTGAATAATTGAGGGAAAAACAAGAAATAACCAAAATAATAAACTAATGATTTTTATTTTTAAAAAAAGTCAAAAAGAAAAGAACAAAGAATGGAATAGAGACCGTTGAGAGTTAGGTGAAGTGATTGGACGTTTAGCTGGAGAAAGAGAGATAGAGGACGTGTGTGTGCTGTTTCCATGTTCTCAAAAACGGCATTACACCTTCGTCGTTTTGCGAAACTCCTCTTCTTTCGTTTTTTAGGTTCAACGTGATGCGTTTCAAAACAAATATTTATGGGCTTAGAAACAAAAGATAATGAGCTTGAAAGCAAAACTGTATGGGCCGTATCTTGTTTTAGGCCCATAAAAATGAAAAGACGATCCAGTGGTGAAGTCGGGCTGTAAGAATCGCACAGCTCAGTTACGCAGGGAGAGAGGCGTTTGGAAGAGAAAGGATCCTTTAGTAGTAACTAGTAGTAGTACTACTACTACACATTTGATGTTGAAGTCGCGTCTCTCTTATTACTTTGTGAGCAAACATGTTATCATGGGATTGTCTATAGGCTCTAGCTGTTTTAGCTTTTCGGGTTGGACTTGCGAATTTGGAATACCCATCATCTCTCTCACTCCTACTGAATCTTTACTTGTATCTAGTTCAGGATAGAATGAAGTTTTCTTCGTCTTCTCATTATGTCATAAGTAAGACTCATAACTACATGAGGCACTTCTGTTCTATAAATAAGATATCAACTCTATATATATATAATAAAAAAAAAATCACTCGGTATGTACAAATATGACAAAAGTGTGGTCGGACCTAAGCATCATAGTCTAGCTTTGTATACTCAAGCAGCATGTGTGGGGATCTATAGATCTTCACAAGGGTCCAGTATAGAACTTCTTCTACTCCAAGCTCACCCTCCGCTCTCGCCGCGTATAAGTCCTCACATATTGCTATTAATCTACATTTAACAACACAGATAGAGAGCATTACTGAAAAAAAAAAAAAAGCAAAACTCACAAGGGTTGCGCTTGTTACCTGTCACACGAAGGCAGGTTCTCGTAAGGTATTCTCATACGCAGGTCAGAGCACTGGAGCCTGATAAAACGCCCCACTGCCAGTACAAATGTTATATAGAGCCCCCATATACTGAATTTGCTGAGCGTGTCACCAAGAAACCCCTCTGCATTATTATTAGTATTATTCCAGTAACTGTTAAATCTTAATAGAACATTACAAGTCTCGAGAGAGAGCAAGCAAGAGCTAACTTACGTGGAGGTGTTTCCTCGGACATTATGATAGCAACTGGTCCATCCATACCCTCGCAAGCGCTGATATTTTCGGACGCTTTAAGATTATGGAATGACCACCACCACTTGGAATCTGCATGGTTCATGAGTATGTCTGCACTCACTTCATCCGTCTGTGTACCAACAACATAACCGTTACAATATTTAAGTTCGAAACGGAAAACACAGTCTGGAAAAGAAACAACTCTTAGCTTCTTGTGCCAAAAAAGATAGTTTTACCTGATCCTCAAAAGACCTGACATCACCAGAGCCAGTAACACGGAAAAACTTTGGGTATAAGTTCTGCACTCTAAATCCATCCATTGAGCCATTGAGGACCATTTGCACATCAGAGCGTTTCGGAAGGTCCTGAGGGTCCACACTTCTTTCATACTTGACAGTCTCCTTGCCTTTGGGTCGGTCTCTGTTTAGAACCCAAGAAAAGGTGATGTCCATTTCCGTGTCCCAGTCCAGGGATTGAACGAATCTGGTCACAACTGTGTCAGGGACAAGCCATAGAACGCTTGCATCAGCTTGGCAGCATATCAGCTGAATGTCATTTTTGTTGTACGTTGGCAAGAAGCTTTGGGACCCTAGATCTAGCCCAAGATCAATGTCATCCCCTGAGATTCTTTTGCACAGAGTTGTCTGGAACAAAGTAAGCTTTCCACCAATTGTTTTTATATCAATTTGAACGCTCGCATCTTTTATCGGGTTGGCAATGTTTGTTGGGTTACCACTGCTATACATCTGCAAGGAGGAAGCCGTTACCAACAAAACAAATGACTCACCAATTATATACCCCTACTTGTAAGACATCACAGACAGTTGTTGGTTTGAGCCAACACTATAATCTTTTCTTACTTATACGCGTCAGGGTACTACTGCTCATCACAAGAACCAAATTATTCGGTTTCTTTTCTTTACTTTTTTTTTTCCATAAAACTTATGGTTGTAAGGAGAAATCTTTTACCAGCATAGGAGCCCATATAACGCATAACAAGATGAAGAAGAGACATATCCCGTTGCAGCATTTAGTCATTTTTGTTTGCCTCTCCCCATGTTTGTGTGTAGCTCGATTTAAAACTGTATCGCATTTGACAAGGTACAAACTCGCATTCACATCTTCCAACTGCGAGAGGACAGAACTTAAGTCCTTGGAAGTATGTTCAGGTTAAACATGAACGATCCATGATCATAACGAGGGTTCTAGATATCAGCATGGGTTGAAACAACATACCTTGAGCCAGTCATACATTGTCAGTGATGTGGCTGTGCAGGACCAGTCAAGTACACATCTCAGTTCATACAGGAAAGGAAGAGCACGGTAAAGTCTGTAGCCATAGTAATTGATCCTTGAAACTTCACTTGTCAGAAACTGCCGGTATAGGGTGCTCTTATGAGGTAGTCCATAGCGGATTTGTATGGCCTGGAGAGCTAGTGACATTGCTTTGGCAAGAAATATGAATCTGAGAGCCAAGCCAGCAGCGTGTTGCTGCGTCGGATATATGCTCCAAGCATACTCTGTCACCGCATATGTGAAGAGAATAAGACTGAAGAGGTAGTATACCACTTTCCCAGTCGCAAATGAGCAAAGATAGATGACACGATCAACAACAATCAGGAAGAAGATAACCTGCCACAGAAGCGTTTCATCAGGTTAGGGCACTGATATGTGAACAACAGATAAACGAGACTTGAAGAAATGAACTACCATTAGAATAATGACAAAGTCAACTGGGAACTGGTCCTCTAGCTGATATACATCAATAAACTCGCTTTTATTTTTAATGACTGATTGGTAGAAAACGGCAACCAGAAAGAAGGCCATCAAATCAGCACCAAATATGTAAGCATAGAGGTCTGTTTCTCTCTTTCCTCCGCCAATCACAGAGAGGATGGGGTACGGAAACCCAGTTCCTTCAAAAAGTCCACTATGTTGAGCTTTGCGAATTTCTTTCGCCACATCTGAGGCTGGGGTGAGTGATTTGTGCCATTCTGCTGAACAACACCCATTCGTGGGAGAAGCATACTCAACCTCGAGGACAACCAGGGCCTCGTTTGGGATCTCAGAACTTCTCTCTATACTTTGTACGTGGACCCTGCTCGAGTAAGGACAAAGATCAGGGTTTTCCTTCTCGCATCTTTCATTGTGAACAAGCCTAAGCAACTGATTCATTCGGCATTCAACTCTTTCAGGCTGAATTCCATCTTCAGGCCACATGTGAACATCCATTGTCACCTGAACAAAGTAAGGAGGGGATTCTGCTCCACGTGTCAGCGAGATCCAGTACCGGCAGATGCCTCTCATCACCAATGTCGCCCCATCTCTCAACTTCTTGCACACATCCAAGATTCTCTGCCTCCAGCTACTTCTTGTAAGATCCTTCTGGCTCCCACGAGCATTCCGGCGCGACGTAAAATCTCCGGAAGGAACCCAATCACCATCTTTCACTGTTATGGCGCTCTGTATGAGAGTAAATATGTAAATAAGGAAGAGAGGCAACGAGCTGACAACAAACGATGATTTGATTCTTTGTGTCGGAAATCCCAGTTCATGAAGAAGAGGAGCATCAATGCTCAACCCACAGTGCTGGATTATAATCTGGTATAAATACTGGAGAAGGATATAGATTTCTGTGTACATTAGCATGAGGACCCAGAAGATGTGAGTAGGGCCTGTGTGAACGCAGAGGGCATATAAGAACAACGCTGCTAGATAGACCATTGAAAGAAGACTGAAGTTCCACAGGAACGCAATAATGAAGCAGCAATAGCAAACAATATCATTGTTGGACTGCATCCTAGACCATATATGACGAAGGATCCTTCCTATCTGAAAGCTAGCGCCATCAGTACTCCTGTCTGACTGTAGAGATGTTGACCTTTCAAAAGGTTTGTGTATTCTTCTCTGACTTTCCATCTCATCATACACCTCATCATCTACAGAGGACTGCTCATTTGTATCTGAATTTTCCGGCGAGATGTTTAAGAAGTTCACAAGGTTATTTACTGCCTGATTTCCAATAAATTGTACTTGGGAAACACCATCACCGATGAGTTGCACAGCAGAAATCAACGGATTATCTTTTCCCTCTGACTTTTCCTTTCTTTCATGTTCCATAGCCATGACATCAAGATCCTGCTGAACTTCAGTGATTTCACAAGGAGATGCTCCAAATGAACACTCTGGAGAATCTGGTGCTTCTGGAGTAGTACTGATAGGAAGCTCATGAACTTCAAAAGGATACCGTGGATCCTCGACAACAGGCTGTTCCTCTTTCCTGTGGACTACTCCGTCAATCTCAGGACTGGCTGCACCACTATCTGGAATCAAGTACGGATTCCTCCTCCTTCTTAGACCTTCAGTGCGCGGAGAAGTAAGTCCAAAATTAGAATCAGAACTCATTCTGTGAAGCTGTACCCGCAGGTTCAGCATTTCAGACTTCATCTTTTCCACCTGCAAATTTCGCTGCCGTTTCTTTTCTACAGCCTCACGAATCTGTTGCAGTTGTTCGGTCTTCCGCGCTGCTTTCTTTTCTTGCTCCCGCACAATAGCACCAATTTGCTCCGCTTCAAGATACCGCGAGACATAATCAAACTCCTGGGAGGAAAACATGTAGGACTGAAGAGATACTAGCATAAATATTATTATCTCAACGAGAGCAGATCTTGCAGTGATTCGAAACCCGTAGTCATACTTGTAAAATCCAATCACCTCGTAAATATAATCAACCGTTTCACACTTTCCATCATTGAAGTTTCCCACAAATGGAGACTGATATGCGAGAGAAAGGATAATGAGAACAAAATTGTAGACTCGCAAGAACCTGAATATTTTGTTCTTCTTCTTCAGTATTTCAAGTCGCATCCGAGCAAAAACAAGAGCGAATGCAAGGTAACCCAGGTGTAGAATGTCATACTCGAGAGTTCCTGTGATTAGGATCAGAATAAGCACAACATCCAGCAGATGAACGTAACAATAAAGCCTCAGGTAATCAAGCACGGTCCACATGCTCTTTGTTTCGAAGGAGAGATCTCTCCAGACAAATGAGTTCTTTCTTTGAGACTTCATCTGATGATATGTTGATGACTGAGAGAAACTGGATATGTGATCAGACCGAAGTTTGAAACAGGCAAACATGAACACCACGAAATAGCTAATAAGCGTCCGGGGATCGTCAACTCTCACTCCTGCAAAAACAAATAGAAAATCATCTCCATATAGAACCTAATTCATGAAGAATTAATGCATTAAGAACACCAAGTGCTTCAGAGATTTTAAAGGGGTCTTACCAAGCCAACAGTCCCGGCAAAATTTAAAGTTGAGAACTGCAATGCTCCAGCAGTCATGGCAATGCACACTAGTTTCACTTGGAGCCTGATCGGAAGGCAATGAGTTATTCCAAGTGGCAACGTACTCAACTGAGAGTATTGATGCAAACAGAAAAACAACGACAGGCCATAGTTTCTGAATTACGCGTCTTCTCAAGAGGACACATGCAGCAAGCAGCGCAATATATACCAAGGAGATGGCATTCAACAAAGCAAAACTTGCAAGAAGCAGCGCAATCATGTTTATCTCAAGGCCATAGAGGTTAAACATATTCTCAATCCAAAATTTCAAGTAAATTTTCAACAGATTTTTCTGCGTTTCAAACCTCTCCTTCTTCAATGCCAGAATCCTCCTCCTGTTCCACCTGTGACTCTCTTTGATGCTTCCCCAGAAGTGAGTCAAGTGACCAAATGAAAATTTCCTATTACTGCCACTTTCAGAGCCTGCGGTCTTGGGATGCAAAAAATCAGCTGCCTGATTATCACGGGGAGAGAAGAAAGGCCATGAGTTACTAGTAGCCTCGCCTTGTTTCATTGATAAAGAAGAATGATCTGTTGACGATGGGTTTTCACCATTAGAACTGGAAACACTTGCAGTGGTGTCTTCTGCAGAGACAAACAGGGGGCAAGGCTCGTCGTATTTTCCTTTAATAACAGTTAAACCAGGTGTCCTTTCTAGCCAACGAAATACATTGTATTGCAGAGTGCAGGCAGCAACAACCAGCACTTTGCCTCGTAGACCTGATTCTATACCCCAAAATCCAGGTTCATATACTCGAAGGCCCAAGTAGAAAGACAACTCAGCATATTTTTGCCCAGGGAACATCTGAGCTTGCATGCCCCACAGTTGGAAAAGATACTCCGCAGACACGAGAAATCCAGTATAGATCAAAAATGATTTGGATGGTACTGAAGAAGACTTTGGGAAGGTTGTGCAGATGACTAGGCCAAGGAGATATACAAATCCAAACACACTTATTGGAGACAATGATGCGTAAAATAATGCCGCAAACAAGATCTTCTGACCATGCCATACCAAAAATCTCTCAACAAAACCAAAAACTCCAGGTTGAAGCAAACTAGATTCGCCAGGAATGTAATGTCCATTTTGCCTCCTTTCGTAGCTGTAAAGTTGCATCACGACCAAGACAGCGAGAGATTCCCATACATTATCCAGCAATGGTGCTTTGGAGTTGTAACCCAAATAAAAGTAGAGATCAATATATCCAGATAACCAAAGCTGCAAGCTGACAAAGCTACTTAAGCAGTAGATAAACATAAACACCAAAAAAGCATATGCTTTCAAAGGGAACCACAAGCGTCTCTTAGTTTCCTCAAACATTTGTCTTCCAGTAATCCAGAACAAGAGAAGGAAAATGTATCCAAACGATACATAATTGGGTTTCACCAGGTATACACTTATGAGAATAGTGATGAAGGCAATGTATGTTCCACATGATCGGTACATAGACAGAAACTTTTGCCCAACCGCACTCAGAAATGAAGCAATATGTCTCTCTGTAAGAAGAAAAAAACAGTGATTCGTAAGCATATAATAAGAGAGTAGATACAAAAAAGGTATGATGAACCACAACGACCAGTTATAAGATTCTGACAGAGGTCACAGAATGTGCAACTTTTGAAGTTCACAGCATGAAAGCTACTCCTAGAGCTACCATATAAAAGTAGTGGCAACAGAAACTATATTTTATCTTGTTAGGTCTATAAATGCACTTAAATGAAGACAGTAAGATAATAAATTTTACATCATAAAAGGTTGATATATATAATGAACGGTATGGCAAGGAAGCAAGGATCAGCAGTTGAAGGACAAACTAGGACGAGAATATATCCCTCTCAGATGTTCACTTCAAAAGAGACAAGAAGGAAGTTTTATACCATAAGTAGTATTATCCTGGCAATAACTTGAAGATGGAGATGAGTAGACGGACAAGAGAACTGATTTGTTGAGACCAGCTTTCAATATGCTAAATCCAATTGGAGGGCTTGGTGTGTGTCGTACAATTGCTGAGAAGGAAAATAGCACCTCAAAACCATGATTATGGATAGCACAGAAGCAAGCAAGCAAGGCTATCTCCAAGAAGTCCCAAGAGCTTTCAGACCTAAGGAGACCTGCAATAACTCATACACAAGAGTTATCAGTCAGAACTCTTCCTTACTCTTTAATCTAAGATCACCTAGCAGCTATATTCGAAAGGAAACTGATGATATGTGAATCTAGCCTATAACTTGAAAATACGGAAAGAGAAGTGTACCTAACTGAAACAGAATTTCTCTGCTCACAGAGCCTTGCCGCTTTAAGGAGTTCGACACAAGATCGATCTCAAGAATGTAGAGAAGCGCAAAATGAACTTCGCATAGAAGAATCAGTGACTTGCGTATCTTTCTGTTGATGTTGTGGCTCAACAGATAAATAAGGAAGAATATCACTGAAAGATAAGTTCATCAGGAAACATCCATATTTATGAATCATTATTGAAAGAAAAAAAAAAAGAGAATAGGAGGGGAACAAACATACCATACACTGCATGGACAAACCCAGGTTTCATGGCGATGAGGAAAATCAGTGCTAGCATAATAGCCCGTGAACATTTCCGCAATCCCCAAGCAATGGTGGCGACAACCAACACCTTTGTTTCCTCATCTGCTGTGATGATAATCTCAGTCGTTAAGAGCAGTTCTCAAATTGAATATAAAGCAGAAGACTAGAATAAGCGTGAAATAAACAAAGCCTTTACCAAAGAAATTAATAGTCTTACGCTTTTCACCTTCAAAATCACAGAACATATAAACATTTTCAATGATTACTATATATCAAAATTTCTTCAAAACATATCATGGATAGAGCGGTGGCTCTTAATATGTCTCGGATTTCAGATCACATGATGCAGAAAAGATGATAGTTGATCGCGATAAACAAGTACACCCACCAAATTTTTTTTGTCAATTTTAGAGGTCCTGACAAGCCTAGAAGTTGGAAAACACCAGATAACTTGCTTTGCAGAAAGCATATGTGAGGCTATTACCTTCAGAATAAGAACTATCATTGGAGGATCTGGAGCTCTCTTCAGACAGGTAGAGAAAAACAGAGTTGTTCACAAGATTACCCAATGCAACCAACATCCCCAAACCAAATTGTGCAAGTAAAAAGAATCCAGGTATAGTGTAATGCCAAAGGCCCACCATCTCCCAAATTTTCATGTCCTACATAATGGGAATACATTACCTTTCCAACATTAGTGTTCTTTCAAAATACTTGAAATTTACACATAGCGGATAGCGAAGTATTACCTTTCCAACCTTAGTGTTCAGAAAGGAAAATGCCACATTGAATATGTACGTACTGACAGCCCACAAGAGTATAAATACAAGAAGAAGGCCATTTAATCTGTGCAAGCGGAACAAGGACGGGAAGGCATAGATAATGTAACCAACATATGCAAGGAGGCCAAACGCACACAAGCTCGCAAAATGAAAACTCCAGAACGAAAGAGCAAACAGAGAGACCTGGCAATCATGGAAGCAAGTGAGTGAGTTTTTTTGACACGATACGTTGCTTGAGCTTACACATACACATTGATACCAGGATACAAGTATATACCGGAAAACCATATGTGAAGAAATTGATACTGAAAGTCTTAAACACAGCTCCCCTCAGTAAAACATTGGTGTGCCTTACACCAGCCCTGGAAATTTGGAAGAAATTTACACATAAGGCAAAGCGTAACTATTATACATTTACAAGTCTACTCTTGTATAGACCAGCCAAGAGAACGTCCAATAGAATGTGTGAACTAGCTGTAGTCCAACAGTTCATGCTAGCAAAGAAACCAATCACAAAAACTTTGTAATACTGAAAACCAATGAGTTTCAGCCTTTCAGAGGCTTTTTCATAAATCAAATTTGTCCCACTTAATACAGTAACGTTTTATGCCAACTTCTCATTTTTAAACTAAAACTCCTCTTACACAGCCTAGATATCACCAGAAAATTACATGACTCTTTCATTAACCCATAGCCACCGATTTCATTATAGTTCTATGAACCGAAGACAGGAAAGTATCTACAGTCTACGACCATAAAACGAATAAATCAAGCGAGCATATTCAACCAAGCTTTATCGCTTCAGAGTCATAAACTAATTAATACAAGTGGCAAAATTTCAAACAGACAAATTAAAATTTCCTTTCGACGCTAAGATACTGTGTCAAACACTACAACAGCTCCTAGCAATTAAGAGACAGAGGAAAAATATATACAGCATACCTTGATTCCCGAATAAAAAACGAATATTTTGGAGGAAGAAGACGCTCTGCCAAGTTATTTTCACTCGTGGACATAATAAAGTCCATATCCTCGAGGTTTGACCTTACATAGGAAAGCTGCAATTGCAGAAATATAATAGCGTAGTAGCTCGTTAACAGATCAGGACGGAAATGTCAACTAACCAGACGGGAAAACTATACTAGTTGTTGGTTTCATAAAAATATTAACGGCTGTTGAGAAACAGTTTAGCAATTATCTGGTGAGTAATATACGTTTTTTTAATGGAAAACCCATATATGACTATCAGTTTGGACACTTGTGCGAGAGCAAGCAATACTGATCCTAGAGGGAAAAAGTCATACCATGATGAAGAACAGCAAAAGGAAAAGACCAGAACAAATATCAGGGCCTTCAGTTTCCGCAGAGATTCTGAATAGACCGATAAAGCTTGCTATCCATCGAATCATATCGGAAAAGTTTATTGGTAACTGATAGAGGTAAAGCAGGATGATGTTGAATCCTGAGTAGATGTAAAGAACTCTCCACCACCTTAACAATACAAAAGAAAAGACAGCAGTTCAGAAAAGCAGGATCGGGAAGGGCTAACTTATTAGCATAATAATCAATTAATTATCAACCTGAAAAGTCCTGAAACGTTGCTAGTCAAGGACCAGTCCACAAGACCAGCACAGCTACCAATAAAAAATGGCAAAGAAATCCATGAAGGATTGCAAATTCCCACTGCCAATTGAACTGCTGGTAGCAACAAGCAGGTGGCAACCCTAAGATGACTTCCTGAGTCATAAACGATTTAGACAGTGTCAAACCGAGTTGGCAGCAAAACAAAAAGAGAGAAAACGGTACGACATAGAAGAGCCTTATTCTTCTTAAAATAGACATTAATTAACCAGATGAACAAAAAAAAGAGAGAGAAAAAGTTACAGTAACTATTTGGACAAGTCGTACGGATGGATCAATTAACATTAGTTACAAACCTAGATGTTCAAAAACTTGAGAAAAGTGAGACCAACATGTGTCCCGCCATCGAACCAAGCCGAATCTACTACTGTAAATGTCAGCTAATGAAACTAGGGATGTTAGTAGTTGTAAAGCCAAGAAATACATAACAGTGGGGTTTCTCCAAGACTTTAAACTGCGAAACCAAACACAAGAGGGTGGGGGTAAGTCAATGAATAAAAGGCAGTGAGGGATGAAGTAAAGAGGGAGACTAAGTCTTACGTCATAAAGCCAGTGACATTCATCCAGCCAGTATCTGATGTGTCCCAGTCGGGGCCAAGAGCATCCGAAATGACAAGGTAAACCACTTGTGCAACAATGATTAGACATGAAAAGAAGAAAATGGGCCATAACAGCCAGTGACTCCTCTGGAAACGGTATCCTGGGAAAAGAAAGCACAATACGATGCAAATTTTCAGAAAGGGAACATGAGCTTAATTATATCAAGCATAAGAAATAAAAACACATTGCCTAAAAATAAAAGAAGAGAAGTAGAAAATAGGGTTACCAAAATCAGGAGCAAGGAGGAGAAAAGCAATCAAATCAACAAAGGAAATGAGACTCCAGTTAATAAGTGCAGCTGTGAGACAAAAGAGAAAAAGAGATGTTAAATGTTTACACTAAGATAACAAATAGGATAGAGTATTATTATTATTCTGCTGCTGAAGCAGGCAATGGGCATTTAAGTGCTGTTGAGTTGTTGAAAACAAAAGCGAGCCTAAGATCATCCCATTAAAGAAGAAGAATGAATGAATGGTACGTACCTGCGAGAAGTAGCCAAGGCAACAAGAAGCCGACCAGAAAACTCGCCATTAGATTAGAAGCTTGTCTTAACGATCAGCATAATAATCCCAATTTTTATCAATAGATCCCCTCGAGGAGAAGAAGAAGAAGAAGAAGAAGAAATCAATTCTCACAAATCAATTTCCCGAACGGGGAATCAATAAGAAACATCTTTATCGCTCGCCGCACCCCACCCCAGAAATCGCAATCCAACCCCGACGTGGCCTCGGGTCAATTGATTTGGTTTGGTGTAAATTAAAACCAAAATCGAAAATGATGGTTCGGTTAGGATTGTACCGGTCATCTCCCTCCCCAAATCAAAACCGTTCCTCCTCCTTATCGCGACTCTCTCGTCGTGTTCAAAATCAAATCATTGTAGAAGAGACGAGGAGGATGAGGTTTTGCTTAATTTCTCCGCCGATTCCTCTTGCGCCCGTCTCCAATCTGAGTTATGGGCGTCACCGTAGTCTCCGAATTTGCGCCACTGCTGACGACGGAGTGGAAGCTCCCCAGGAGGAGGTTCAAACCGAAGAATCTCCGTCCCCTTCTGCACTCGGTAAAGACTTGAAAAAGGTATCCACCCAATATTCGACTAGGGTGCATAATCTCAAGGAAGCTAAGCTTACGACTTGTTGTCAAATTCAAATTCAAATTCAGGTGGTTAACAAGACTGCGGCAACCTTTGCCCCTAGGGCCTCCACCGCCAGTAAAAACCCAGCTCTCCCTGGAACTACTCTTTACAAAGTTTTTGAGGTTCAAGGATATGCATCCATGTTGGTTGGAGGTGTCCTCTCTTTCAATCTCCTCTTTCCCTCCACCCAACCTGACTTGTGGAGGTTGATGGGTATGTGGTCCATTTGGATGTTCACTATTCCTTCTCTTCGTGCACGGGACTGCCCTGCTAAAGAGAAAGAGGCTCTTAACTATCTTTTTCTCCTCATCCCTTTACTCAATGTTGCTATCCCCTTCTTCTGGAAGTCCTTTCCTCTTGTCTGGTCTGCTGATACCCTTGCCTTCTTTGCTATGTATGCTTGGAAGGTACGCATACCTCCTTCCCAATTTTCATTTATTATTTGTCGTTTTCTTCTCACTCTTTTTGGTGGTTTTTGCCTCTTACTACAGCTTGGATGGCTGGAAAGAACCGAGTAGAGGATTGGATTAGAGACTTCTGAAGATTCTATCTCTTCTCTTCCTTTAGAATGAATGATGATTCTCCATTCAGCTTCTCTGTTCCCATGTATAGCTTATTGAATATTCAAGGTATGTACGTGGGTTTTTTTAGGCAAACGAATGTGTACATTGCTAAATATTGGCAACCCCCTTATGTAATATTCATAGACTTCTGAGATGCTTTGTTTGTTTCTTTTCTGGGAAATACAAATATGCGAGTCCATTATAAGTACATTTTTTCTTATCAAGAGCCCAGCTGGTTAATTTAAAGAAAATAAACAAGTGGGCTCATTGCATTTGCATCCCACTCTATCTTCTATTGTACGGATAGGATGAGGGTTCGTGTGTTTGGTTCTAGGCTAAACTTTTTCGCATCTTCTTGAGTGTGTTCTCGATAAAAGCATCTGATTTCTTATTTATAAGGGGCGTCAGGCCGAGTGATTTGTTGCTTAGGGCTCGGCATGCTCTTCTTCCCCCTTGTTAATGAACCTCTTTTTTGGGCCGCTAGTAGTACCATTATCCACTCTGATCACTGTCTCTCTCTCTCTCTCCGATTCTTGGCTTGACGCTCCAGGGGAATTGTTCTTGTGTTTGCTGTTATCCTCCGAGTCTTCTATTTGCTTGAAATGAATTGTGATATCAGGGCTTGATCTCTTCTTGATCAGTTTTTTCCTCTCACGCTTATCACCACAAATCTAAATAGCCGTTACCCTGAGGCGGTAGAGAGCTTCTGCTGTCATCATCCTATCTTCTAGGCATTCTCTGTCAAGAAGAAGACTAAAGAACAAGAAAGGGGTTTTCTTTACTCTATGGGATTCTTGTTGTTTTAGTGTTAGTAGTACTGTATATGAAGACAATGAGTAGGACATGGGATTTGCTTTGATTCTACGCGTGTGGGATGGGGAAATTGAGCCAATGGAAGCTATATGTTTCAGAAAAAAAAAATCAGAATGTCTGGTTTCTTCTTCATGCTCCCTTTGGTAAAGTAAAAGCAGTTGCGAGAATATTTTTGTATACGCAAATTTGGGCAAGTTTCTTGTTTACTTGATTGAAACTGAAGATCTTTGAAACTTGTGGCAAGTGGGGGGCATATTTTAATTCAAATAGTTCGCTTGTTCCCTGTGAATCATAACAGCTGATGTAGCATAATAATGTAGTAAAATTAGGTAAACGAAAGAAAAGGTTAGGAATGAACAAGAAAAAAACACCAAACTTGAAGTATACGATATCAAGGAAATCCCAAAAGAAAGAAAAAAAACTCTGCTGACTTCGTAGATAACGTGTGTGACACTTTCCGACTCAGATCACTCCGATCTCCGGTGATGACGAGGCTTCACGATCAGCCACCGACTTTGCAGCTGATGATAGGAGACGCAACCTCTGGACGCGCGGTGGGAGATGCTTTGTTGGTTTTCTTGACACTGGCGGAGGTGTCCACGGCAAGAAAACTCCAGTGCCAGCGTCTAGCCTCTTGGGAGCCGGAGCTAGCATCACCAACGGAGCTCTGACCATGCTGAATGGGTTTAAAACCGGGGGAGCTGGAGTGCCTTGCCGCCACAGGGTGACATGGTTCATGGTTAGTGGCGGTTGGGCCTTACAACTGGAGTCTGGTTTGAGTTTAAAGAAAGTGATTGCGACTCTTTTGTTTAGCGATGGACACATTACATGCCTAGCCATATTAGCGCTGTTACCTCTCATCACCAGCAACGACCTGCCAAATTCATTTTTACGCTTTTTCAAATTTTTTGTTAATAGGAAATATAGCTAGTAAATGAGAGTTTCCCCCTTACGTACCCTTCCTTTAGTGGGAGAGTGAGTGAGCCCCTGAAGGTGCCATCAGTATCGACCCCAAATCGGTGTCCAAAAACCATGTTTGATTCAGACAAGACCAGAGTGGATATGGGTTGATCCACGTGAGGTGGTTTCTGGAATGGTTGGGAGTGTTCCTCCTACAAAATGAATTTAAACATTAATTAGCTTGGGGTGGAGATCGATTGAGAGAATAGTTGGAAAAATCAGTTGTTAACTACCTCATCAAAGAAGTTGATCACACAGCCATTGGGTCGTTTGTATTCAGGAATCAAACGCCACTGAAGAAGATGATCAATCACACTTTCAAGAATGGTTGGGATAGGTGCCACTGCAAACACGTAGAAAAACACACTAAAAAGGTTGCTTAATTAAGGATATTCGGGAGAAAATGATGCATGCACCAATTGTCCTTGATCTTACCTGAGTGTTCATCTGTGGTGTTCCCAAAAATTGGAACTCCAAGCTGAATAAGCTCTCTTTTGGTCCCTTTCGTGTTCTTGTTGAACAGAACAAACGTCTCCCCTGCATTTGGGAAACTTGTAATTAATGTCTCTCAGACACTTGCATCAACATTAATTCCAGTGTGTATAAGGAAAGGTATGGGAGAGTTGCCTGGAAGTTCCTGATTCCGACCAGCCTCCCGGAGTCTATTCACATAATCCGAAAGCTTGGAGAGTTGAGTTCCAGTGAACACATGTTCGTACAGTTTTAGGCCTTTGACGACATTTGTCTGCTAAAAGCAAGCAATGAGAGAGTCCTAATTAGTATTTGGAAACAACAATGAAAACAAACTTCATCCATCACTCACGATATATATTACGCTAAACTAATATTATTATAGAGGTAGTCGTATGAGTTTTTCTTCTTCTATTTTATAGTCCAAATTCATTAAAGTTAAGAGAGGGTGCTAATTAAATTAAAAATCTTTGTAAAACCATTTTGTTTGTTTATTGGTGATTCTTTTTATTTTATTTCAGTTACTAAACTGAATTATCAAACCTCATATTATAAGCAAAGGGGTTGGTATCAAAGTCTCCCACGCTCCCAAACTGTAGAGAGAGTAAAGAAGAGGATGTGTTTGGTTTTGAACTTGCCGTATGTCCTCGAACATGTTCCTTGGCCGAGAAACGCTTGGACTGCTTGATGAGTGAAGAAGCTCGAGATTCACATTCTTCTTCTTCGTGCTTGCAACATATTGTCATGGCTTCCTCCTCCACACGCTCTTCTTCTCGAGATCCTGCGAAGAAACCGAACACGTGTGGGTGTGTAAAATTAGCTAAGAATGGTCAGAACTTGAACTTATGATCTACTACTCAACGGGTGTTGTCTATTCAACAGGGTTTTAAAAAAAAAATGAAGTATAGTAACGAACATTATCTCGATAGATAGATATATGGGTAATAAGAGTATTGCATATACTAACAAATACTTCCTCTGTTTTTATATGTAAGTAGTTTTAGTTAAAAGTGATAATATTAAGAAAATTGTTACTTTTGAAAAAATAACATTTAATACATAAATTTAACCAATAATAAAAAGGCATGAATTATTAGATTGGTCACAACATATGTAATAAATGTAAAAGCTGTTTTGGATTGTGTAAACATCTTATATTGTGAAACAAACTTATTTTGCTAAAACTACTTACAAAACTGAGGGAGTATTAATGTATTTGAGTTTTCGCGGTATATAAAGAAATCCTACTTTATTTTGTTATAAATTTTGGTTTCTTTACCGGAATCAGTGATATCGCTAGTAGGAGAATCATCGTCGAGCATTGAATCTACAGGATCGATCATGATGAGTTTGTTGTTGTTGTTGTTGTTGTTGTTGATCTTGGCCGCCGTCGCGGTTTGCAGCTGGTGCGTAACTTGAGAGATAGGATGGTATTTCTGCATCTGGAGCAATGGGATCCAGTTCATCCTCCGCCTATGAATCGCCGCCATCACGCCCTCGTATTCCTCCCCCGCTGATTCGCTCACCTGCATTAAGTGGCCGCATAGCTCGTCGATTATGGCGTTAGCCGCCGCAAACTCGCCGCGAAACCAAGTGATCATCACGTCTTTGGCCGCCGAATCGGACAGGAGAAGCGGAGCAGAAACAGATCCGTTGATAGGAGATGCCGGCGTTTCAGCCATCACGAAATGAGAGAAAGGGTTTTTGAGGTTTAAGGTTCACCGGAAACTTAAGTTATGTCTGACCAATGGATGGAATAATACTAGCGTATTTATTGCCGCTCCTAGGGACAGAAAATTAAGAAGAAAAAAAAGAGAGAGATCTGAATATATTATTTCGTATAATTAAAAAATAGAATTGTAACTATAAAATAAGATTAAAGAAGATAATAATATATTTACTAATTGAGCTGAAACTGAATGATAGAGGCGGGGGCATAGGCGAATAAGTCGTTCGACTTGCTCAGCCTTTTGCTTGTGAGAAAAGCCACAACCAATCATTACATATTTGATTTATGTTACTCTTTAGTATTACTTATTTCCGTTTAATAAAATTATTATTATATTGGTTATAGAAGCAGTAAAAGGAGTCTTGAGCCATATAAGCCTCTCTCAACTACCCTCTCTAGTTAGCTCTGCGTATTACCCTTCTTTATAAAATATATATATATATGTATCTATCAAGAATCATGCAATGCAAGCGTTGACTATTACTAATTATAAATTAAACATTTTTGTAAGGCAAGAGGGGGAACTTACATCATGAATCATACCCCATATCGACGTGATAACTTTTAATACCAAACTCAAACCAGAATTTGTTACAAGTCAAGAATATTCGCATTCTAAATCTAAATACTAAAAGCTAGTTTTCAAATATAATTAATTATCAAATATAGTATCATTTCTCGCAATACAAAAAAAAGTTATTGCACACCTTACGATATTGGGTTTTAACCGCTAGATTCCCGACTGTCTGCAGAGTTGACCTTCCCCTTTCGGCCAGTGTCCAACAGTTTCTTCTCTAGGTTTTTGAACTGCTTACCGAGAAAGGAAGTTACTGGTGGATAAAAGACTTCTCTGGTCTTTACACGCCGGGTTCTTCCCCCGACCGTGTCGGAGGGACCGTCTTCTCCGACCATTTTCACCGCCGACGTTCGCTGATTCCGACCATACCACCATGTTAGGCTCCTGCAACTGCGACAGCCTTATGGTTGGATGAAACCACTAGCTACTGGTTTCTCACTTTACTACATCCTTGTAGTCCCCATCGTCATACGGTATCCTTACTACTCCCTGTAGTCTCGCGTATCTATCACCGGCGGAACTTCTTACTTTATTCCAACGAGCCAATGGCGAACCGCTGCTCAAGAGCTGACAAAGGAAAATGGAAAGAGGAACGTCCTCCTTTCCGTAAACCGCTTGTCAGAATCCCGGCATCGGATAGCTCTGAACTCATAGAGCGCAACAGATTCACACTCATAGGAAGAGTCACCAATTCCTCAATCCAAAAGACTAGAGCACTGGTTGACTTCTTTCTTCAACATTGGAATGTGGTAGGCAGAATCACTGGAAGAGATTTTGGCCCGTCCTTGTTCCAATTTGGGTTTGAATCGGAACAGGACCTTCAAGCCATACTCTCAAAATCGCCTTTTCATTTTAAGAAGTGGATGATGATCCTTCAGAGATGGGAACCGATAGTATCAGACTCGTTCCCTGCGACGATCTCGTTCTGGATTAAGGTCCATGGAGTTCCTCTCCATTACTGGACTGATGAAACTTTTGACATCATAGGAGCAGCCCTAGGCCCTATTGAACTACGTGACTTTGAGAAGGCAAGAATGAAAGTTCAGATCAATGGGCTAAAACCACTCATCATGCGTATGGACATCGAACTTCCTTCAAAGAAAGTTGTTGAAGTGGAGTTGGAATATGAGAAGCTTGAAAAACATTGCTTCTTCTGTAAGTCTCTGTCACATGAAGATGAAGATTGCGAGCTTCGCCCTCCATCTAGACAAGGAAGAGATCAGAGGATGTTGGGCATCTCCCAACACAACACCTTGGAAAGAATCGAAGAAAGCAAAAGGCGGCAGGAATGCAGGAGACAAACTCGTCTACAACAAGGACAATCGAGAGAGGGAGCTCGCTGGTCTAACTACAAATATGCGGACCCAAGAGATGCTCGAAGCTCTTCTCATAACGATCCCTCTAGGATTGTTTCTGAAAGGAGCTCTGGCTATGAGGAAAATAAGAGACGTTATGATGATAGGAATGTTTCTATCAGAAGTAACCCATCATCAAGAAGAACTCCGCCCCGTAGAGAAGGACGAGATCAACAGTCAGCTGACTATGTCTCCCATTCTCGGGCGCCCCTTGCACCTCCCATGCATAACAAGCCAGGGATATCACCTATAAGAGAAGAGAGATCTAGGTCGAACCAGTTCCCCGGAACAAATGCCATAACGGTGCAAAGGCGAAACAGCATCGCAGATCGTCTCTCAGACCCGCTTGGTTCCAACTCAAAGAGCGAGGAAAGAATCTGTGCAAAGGATAGGCTTTCGGTCCACACGCAGAGAACCAGTCTAAATGAAAGATCAGAGTCAAACTCCAACTCTAAACACATCCATAATGTGGAGCTCCAGGAAGTTGATGAAAATATGCATCTCCCTGTGATAAATTCTATTACTCGACCATCGAGTTCTAATGTTTTTGACTCGGGTAGGCTGGGCCCCTCGGAACGATCACCTATCAGGACTCTCAGCGAAGACAGAATCCATGTTTCACTCCGCTTAGGCCCCCTCCTCCAAACTGAAACTGAAGAAAGTGAGGAAAATCAGCTGACTCTGGCTGCACTGGCTAAAGCTGCAGGAAAAAGGAAAGTTGGGAATTCTCAGACCCTTAGAAAGGTTGGGAACAGCCCAGCACAAGGCCACGCTATTTAGAAACGACGGGTTACTAAAGTCCATCCATCTCCTAAAAGAAAACTGATGCTCGATGCGATAGTGGCCGGAGGAAGAGGAACATCAGCTGCAACACACAAATTAGCACTGAACACTAAAATAATTCCTCCAACGGTTAAGAAGGGGAAGGATTTTCGGGTTCCCCCAAAACCTCTTCCTTAGCATGCGTGAGCTGGAATTGTCAAGGTATTGGGACCCCCTTGACGATCCAGCATATCGGAGAATTCCGCAAGCGGATCTCTCCGGCTGTTCTGTTCCTAATGGAAACTAAAAATCAAGATGAAGCGCTGTTTAAACTCTTCAAAAACACTGACCTCACCAACCACTTCACGGTCCCTCCGGTGGGCTTGGCGGGAGGTCTCTGCCTATCCTGGAAAGATGAAATTCAGGTTGAAATCTTATTCTCCTCCCCAAATATAATTGATACACAAATAGAAGCTCGGGGAACTTTCTCTTTTGTTTCGTTTATTTATGGTGCTCCAAATGCTTCTGATCGTCCGGAGTTTTAGAGAAAACTAACTGAGATTGGGGCGGATAGAGATGAGTCCTGGTTGATAACCGGTGATTTCAATGATCTCCTCGACAACTCGGAAAAAGTTGGAGGCCCAGCTCGTTGGGAAGGATCTTTCCTCTCGTTTAGGAGCTTCGTTTCTCAAATGGGACTTTGGGACCTTCCACACTCCGGGAATCATTTGTCGTGGAGAGGAACAAGATACAACTATTTCATTCAATCAAGACTGGATCGAGCTATGGGAAACTGCTCTTGGTTTGAACGATTCCCAGCTGGACATTGCGAGTATCTCCGTTTCGAAGGGTCTGATCACAGGCCAATTGTGGTACACTTTGATGTCTCTACCCGCAAGAAGAAAGGATTATTCAGGTTTGATAGAAGGCTGAAGGACAAACCTGAGATACGCAAGATAGTGGCTGATCAATGGGCAAGCGATCCAAATGACTTTGTTTTTACAAGAGTGGGAAAGATCAGACATAGCATCATCGCTTGGGTGAAGGAACAAAACCTTAACAGCAATCTAGCGATCCAGAAGGCACAAGTGGAGCTAGAGTCTGCTCTATCTAGCTTGGCTCCGGACCCGGTGATCATAGCTTCTCTCTCGGCTACACTTGAATTAGCATATAAAGAGGAGGAACTCTACTGGCGGCAACGGAGCCGTATCCAATGGCTCCAAAGTGGTGATCGCAACACCAGTTTTTTTCACGCATCTACCCGAGGTCGTCGAGCTATCAACAAGTTTTCGGTAATTGAAAACAGTGAAGGAAATGCAGTCTACAAGGAAGAGGAGATAGTACTGAGCATAACCGAGTACTTTACTCGGATTTTCTCATGCCAAATGTCTGATTCATCTCAGGTAGTGGAGGAAGGGATCTCCCCGATGGTCACCACAGAGATGAACGATACATTGATTGCTCCTCCGATAGCACTAGAGATCAAAGAAGCATTATTCTCTATCCACCCTGATAAAGCACCGGGACCAGATGGTTTCTCGGCCAGCTTTTACCAATCATTTTGGGACATTATAGGAGATGATGTGGTGGAAGATATCACAAGTTTCTTCACTACTGGAACCCTAGACACGCGACAGAATGAAACTCACGTAAGGCTCATTCCAAAATTCTCAAGCCCGAAAAAGGTGTCGGACGACCGTCCTATCGCTCTTTGCAACACACACTACAAGATCATAGCCAAAATGCTCACACGACGGCTCCAGCCACTACTCACCGGACTAATATCAGAGCACCAGTCCGCATTCGTAAAAGGAAGATCTATTGCGGATAACGTTCTTATAACTCACGAGATTCTACACTATCTTCAACATTCAAGCGCCACCGTCCGGTGTAGCATGGCTATCAAGACGGACATGACTAAAGCATACGACCGCATCGAATGGAGCTTTTTACGGAATGTTCTCACGCGGCTGGGTTTCCACGACCTGTGGGTCAGGTGGATCATGAAATGTGTGACCTCTGTCTCGTACTCTTATCTCATCAACAGAGCGGCACATGGAAGAGTTAATCCGACCCGAGGAATCAGACAAGGCGATCCCCTTTCACCATATTTGTTTATCCTTTGCACGGAAGTTCTATCTGGCCTCTGTAAGAAAGCCCAGCTTCAGGGTGATGTAATTGGAGTCAAAGTCTCTCGTCACAGTCCATCCATCAACCACCTCTTGTTCGCAGATGATACTATGCTTTTTAGTAGGACGGATCACAAAAGCTGTGCGAAACTCATCATGATCCTAAAGAAGTATGGAGACGCCTCAGGTCAATGCATCAATCTGGATAAATCCTCCATTACCTTCTCATCGAAAACACCTGGGGAAGCGAAACGGCGAGTAAGAGACCAGTTCCAAATTCTCAACGAGGGAGGAGTCGGCAAGTATCTAGGCTTACCGAAGCACTTTGGTCGGAAAAAAACGAGACATTTTCGCGGCACTGGTGGATCGCATAAGACAACGCTCACATAGTTGGACAACGAGATTCCTCTCCGGAGCGGGGAAGTTGGTGCTACTCAAATCAGTCCTAGCAGCTATGCCGACTTACGTCATGTCTTGTTTCAAACTTCCCATGTCCTTGTGCAAACAAATCCAATCTATCCTTACTAGGTTTGGTGGGATGCTTCCCCTAGTGTAAAAAAGATGAGTTGGATTGCGTGGGAAAAACTCGCAAAGCCGAAGAACGCTGGCGGTTTAGGGTTCCGTGAAATTGCACAATTCAATGATGCAATGCTTGCGAAACTGTCTTGGCGAATCCTCAAGGAGCCTTCTTCCCTACTGGCAAAAATCGTTCTAGGCAAGTATTGCATTAACTCTTCTTTCTTAGACGTAAAGGTTCCAGCAAGTGCCTCACATGGCTGGAGAGGTCTCTTGGTGGGACGTGATTTGCTCGTTAAGGGATTAGGCTGGGCAATAGGGTCAGGGAATGAAGTGGAGATATGGAAGGAACCATGGCTATCAACTGTTGAACCAATGTGTATCATGGGACCACCCACTGAAGAAAATCGTAACTGGCGGGTGAACAAACTTATGAAACCATCGTCTACAAACTGGGACCTTGATCTTATTAGAAGTAACCTCCCCCAATACGAGGAAGCAATCCGGAGACTGATTCCCAGTACCCTTGGAATGCAAGATGAGAGAGTGTGGCTGCCCAATGCCTCAGGCGTGTACTCCACGAAATCAGGCTATGCTATAGCAAAACTCTGCAATGAAGATCAATCTGACCTAGCTTTCAATTGGAACAAGTGTATTTGGCAGATAGAAGCATCACCAAAGATTAAACATTTTCTTTGGAAGGCCAACAACAAAGCGCTCCCTGTGGGTTCAGTCTTGGTACACAGAGGAATTGATGCTGCCGCTACTTGCAAACGATGTGGCGAATTGGAAACTGAACTTCACGTGTTACTACACTGTCCTTTTGCTGACCAGGTGTGGGAACTACTCCTGTGCATCAATAAACCGAACCCACATGGAGTCTCATCTGTCTCAGAACTACTTGATCAATGCCGGAAGATGATATCTCTTCCCCCTCTTGGCCTTGGAAGCACGCCACTATATCCCTGGATCCTATGGATTCTGTGGACCAATAGGAACAAACTCCTTTTTGAAAACAGAATCTTTACTGAGAAAGACTCTGTTCTTAAAGCTATTCAAGATGCAAGAGCTTGGAGAGCTGCTCAGACGATGGTCACAAAACCTCATGTACCACAATATGTGGTTTCATCTAACGTTAAACAAGCTGTTAATTCTTATACTTGGTCTTCATTCTCAGATGCAGCTTGGGATTCTTCAACAGGCAACTGCGGCCTCGGATGGCAACTCCGAGACGCTGAAGGAACCAGTGCAGAGTCTTCTTCATCTCACCGGCGCTTTGTCACCTCGGCCCTTGTAGCTGAGGCACTTGCGGTTAAAGCTGTGGTTAACGCTGCAGTCTCGTCACACGTCAGCAGTCTCATTGTTTACTCTGACTCAAAAGCTCTTATCCTGCTCCTGAACTCACAAGGACAAGATGTGGCTTTGAAAGGCATCCTACATGACATCCATCAGTTGGCTCAGTCTTTCACCTCTATCTCCTTTAAGTTTATTCCGCGTTTAGCAAATGCTCATGCTGATTCATTGACTAAATCAGCTTTGTACTACCTACGATCAAACCTCCTTGGAATGAGTAACTACGTTTCAATATAAGTTTAATTTGATAAAAAAAAAAAAAAAATCAAATATAGTATCACATCATAAGTTACTCTCTCTTTCGCGGTTTGCCAATTCCAAACGAACATTGTTCTACGTTTTTAGTTTAGGAGAGAGAGATTTAATTAAGGGTTGTGGAATTTCCTTTATTTATCAGTCCTTATACTAACACAATAGTCGAATAAAAGATATTATCTTCTTGGATCAGAAAACTTGTTAATAGGTCGGGGTCGGGGATTGGTCTCTCTGTCACTGTGAGAGGTCACTGAGCTGTTCGAAATTTTTGTTCTTGCTTGCCTTTTGTAATGAGAGGGTTGACGGTAGTGAATAGAGAGACAAGTGAAATCACACAACGACAAAAGACGTGTATTGATAAAATAATTGCGAATGTAAATGTTATTCAACTCTTACATATAAAGTCACTTTTAAAAGACCAACCATTTGCCTGCAACGCGAAGCCTTTGGTGACTCAGCTTTTGTGTCACCGTCCATTGTCTTCACTGCTTATACAGTGTCGACTACTTGCTCGATCGAAGCAAATCATTCCGATATTTTACTGTCTTTTTCGTTTACTTTCTGTTTGTCTGTTTAATTCTCTCTTTTTTTTTTGTATGTTGTTTTAAAACAGCTTTATCGATTGACGATTCTTCATATATATAATAGTATATATCAATTAGTCAAAACAACATCGGTCAGCATGAGTTTTCCATATGTGTTTACACTTTAAAGACATTTGCATTTAAAACAGTGAAACGCAAAATTATATAATATATAGAGTTACCTTCGACCTGCTATACAAAATTAGAACTAGTATAAAAGTTGGCGTCTTCGAGTTTTTTTTTTTTAATATTAGAAAAATATATATAAGCCAGTTTGGTAACGTCAAGATGTAGTTGACAAATATTTGTGAATGTATTTTCTTGTAATTTGATCAAAATGGTGTTATTAAAAATAATATTTTCTAATAGTACGAACAGTACATATTATGCATCTGGAGTCAAACTTGACTCTTGATCGTCGAAAAGGGACTCTCTCCGTTTTACTATGAATTAAACGACAAATTAGTATTTTCAAACTTTTATAATTTTATTTTGAAAAGTTTGCATTCAATGTAGGTTTTTGAATACATCCATGTACACAGCCAGTGCCGTCCCAAAAGTTTCGGTGGCCTAAAGCAAAAATAAATGTTCCTTTATAGTAGTATCATGTAATATATAGTCTTGTTAACTATAATTATTTTAAATAAAAACACACATTTAAATCCACAACTAATGATAACTAATAAGCTTATTAAACATCATAACCAAGATAACAAAATACTGTAATGTCACTATGGAAACCTTAACATATTTCACCCAAAAAAATGTCACTATGGAAACTACCAAATGCAATAAATATTTTATAGAACGTAAGATTAAGAGAATCAAACTTAAGATAACCAATACATCAAAATTCACACAGCTAGTATTAGTAAGGAAAACACCAAATATGTGGCCCACAAAATTAATAAATATTTGTGGCCTAAATCTCATGCTTTACCTGCCTTATACAAGGGACGACACTGTACACAGTTCTGTGTATTTATAAGTTTATAATTTTTAGAACACTGTTTTCAGTTTCTTTAACCTTAAGCAATGTTTTTAAAACCGGACCGGATACCGACTCGGTAAAGCTACTGGTTAAGTGGTCGGACCGGTTCAACCGGTCGAACCGGGTTTTCTATTTAAAAATAAATAAATCTAAATAATCATATAGTTACACTATATAGACCTACAGTTCTATGTTCTCTTTTATTAATTAGATAATAAACAATAACCATAAGTTTAGTTATATATACAAGTGAATACTATATCAACTAAAATTGATAGAAAAATGAATGACCGTTTAAATTATATATTTATTTATTTTTACAACTAAAAGTCTTAAATTTTATGAGTATAGAAAAACGAGAATAAAATATGAGAGTCGAAAAGATATTTTAAAAAAGAAAATTCTTTAAAAAAGAATCAATTAGAAAACTAATTAAATAGTAAAAATTAAATATTAATTATGAAATATTATATTTTAATAACAATTGAAAATGCATTAATTATATGTTGATTTCTATTGAACCGGGTTTTGAAGTTGAACCGGGTCACCGGTTTTTAGCCGGTTTCACCGGTTTTCCTCAAATCCGGGTTTTAAACCGAACCGGACTCGGCTTCTTTAACGAGTCACGGTCGGACCGGTTCGACCGGCCGGTCAACCGGTCCGGTCCGGTTTTCAAAACCTTGACCTTAAGTGATTAGTAACTATATAAATACATCTTCTTAATTTACTGTCGATATGTAGTGAAAAACCGATAAAATGACTTCATATCATATGAATAAGTTTTCACTGAAAAATTAGCCATCAGAGTGCAAATAGGAAATATTTTAAAGAATAATTACTGAAATAAAGTAAAATAAAATAAATGGAATCATATTAATCATTTTAAACATAAACACTAATAGCTAAATAAGAAAGTTTTTTAAAAAATCGTGATGTAAATTAATATATTAAATAAGGTTCTTAAGTTGTTCTCATTTAGTTTGTGTTAAAGCAATGATATATATGAGTAAAATAAGAAAACGAAATCTCAACACAATCTGACCTTTTCGGTTAAGAGAACTCGAATAATGGCATGGCGTTTGCATTAAATTGGACAGATTAAAAAACAGTTGTCGTTTGAAATTGAATAATCTGTAGAACTTAGAGATCATGTTACGACACAAAAGCTTCATAACAGCCCATTCACAGCATTATTTTATGAAGGATTTAACGATCGTGCATGTCATCTCGTTATTCTAAGCTTTTTAATTGTATTTTGTTGTTTATATTAGTGATTAGAAAAAATTCATATCAACAAAGTAATCATATCTATTAGGTTCATAAACACTACTCTATCTTGTTTTTTCCTTCTTTTTGCCAAGGTAGAATAGCTCTTAGATTAACTTATTGTAAATCTAAACATCATATTATTAGCATTCTTAGCAAAAAAAATAACAAAGTAATCAGGCCGGGTTTGGTAGAGTGCTTAGGACACCCGCAATGGTGTTACTCTTAATTGAGTCTTTAGCAATATAAAACTTTTTTTTGAATAGTTAAGGATCCTCGTACTTTTGTTATGTCCAATGGTGTACTTCGAAGTCCTTAGGAATAAAAAAATAATTTATTTTTTTTAAAGTGAAAAATTTATTTTTATTTAGCTGTCGTACATTTTTGTAGTGGAGAAAGGCCTAACCTACCGGTTGCATCTCTTCTTTGTTGAAAGAATGGAACGTTCTCTGAGAGGCCATCGACAATACGCATAAATAATTCCTTATTCATGCGGAAACGGCGTCTGAATAATTGTGTAGAGAATGTATAATCTTCGCTGAAGTAGTCATTCCATAAACGGTCGTGTCCTGCTTCACGGTTTTGTTCTATATAAGCATGTCTCCTTTGCTTATTGGTTTGGGACTGGACTATTTCATTGTATGTATCTTCGACGATTTCTTCGAAAATTTCTTCCAGTCTTTCTTCGACTTCATCGGATGAAGATGATGACATTTTTAGGTATCCCTCCTTGAAACCATAAAAAGTTCCACAATTCAGTAATTCAAGCTATATAGTTTCTATAACAGATTGGTAAAGGAGAAATGCTTGGATACATCGGATGAAGATAATGACATCTTTTCTATTAGGTTTTACAAGTTTTAGATTGGTTTCTAGAAGGTTTACAAATTTTTTTCAAGCTATATAGTTTATATAACAGATTCGTAAAGGAGAAATGCTTGTGTTACCTAATAAGTGAAGCAGCTCAAATCTGATTACAACTTGTTGCAAGTTCGAGTAGTAGGAAAAGATTACAACACCTTGATAGCAAAATATTACAACACCTTCGAGTAGTATCAACCGCAAATGAAAGGAAAGAAGAACTATTTGAGAGTAAACAAACGAGATAGGTAGCAATAAAAACATCCTCCAGCCGTGAACTTTTATAGAACATAGAGTGATACAGTAGAACCCGTGAGTTGGCTCACATGAAGCTAGACAACAAAACACTTTTTTCTTGCAGCACCCGTGCCTTCACATGTCCTACTGCTCAACCTAAAACAACAGAAAAATGCAACAGTTATTAGCACTAAACAATACAAACAAACGACATGAGATAAACTAAACAAACGAGTAACAAAACTACCCAACATCTCAGACATAAGTTTGAGTTTAAGAGATGTTTCCATCTCAGTGAGTGGCTCTTTTTTGCCAAGTAAACGTTCAAGCAGTTTCTGTTTAGAGAGTTTTTCTTTCACTGCCATGATGGCCTAAATCTGCGACAACTCCTCTTCTTTACCACTCTTCTTCCTCTTAGAAGGAGCTTTAGCAGCCTTGACGCCCACGGGTCTAGCCTCTGGTTCTCCCACTTCGTCTTCTGTATCAACCTCCAGCACTTATTTGCGCTTCTCCTTACCACCGTGATTAGACAGATAGGTTGAGCACCATTTCTGGTCGTGCCTCAGCTCCCTCCATCCATGTTCCAGACTGAACTTGTAACTGTGATCATTGTAGAAGTAGTCTAGTGCAGCTTTCATCACACCATCATCATTTTGACCACTTCTCTGCTCCCTCAGAGCCGCATCATAGCACCCAACGAACTTGGAGACTTGCTCGTTAATCCTAGCCCACCTCTGCTTGCACTGACCAAGCTCTCTAGGTTTTGTCCCAACGAGGTGAGGACTTGCGTTGTAGTAAGCAACAATTCTCTTCCAGAACTGTCCAGATTTCTGCTCATTGCTCACCACCGCGTCCTTACTAGTGTTAAGCCAAGCACCAATAAGTATTTTATCTTCCTTCAGAGACCATTTCCTCCTCTCCTTCCCACCAGACTCGACACCAGACTCGATAACAGGCTCGGCAACAGGCTCCTCAGGACCTTGGCTACCGAACCAAAAAGGTTCAGGTGAATCAAGGTCAACTGAAGATTGAGATTGAGTAAACAGTAGATTAACATAACTAGTGTTCTTATCCATGGTTAGAGAAGTGTTGTGTGTCACTCTAACAGCAATACGTATCCTTAAGTAGGCGCCCTTCAAGTAAAAAAGATTTAAGTCAATGAAAACCGAGCAGTTAGGAAGGTAGAAAGCAGACTAGTTGCATTAACCACCTATCAAATCAGACTAAAACCGAGTTCATAACGTTCTAAAACATTTAAAACAATCACATCTGAGACGGTAGGAAGTGGAAAGCAAAACAACAAGCATTTAAACGCAAATACTTTCAAAGAAAATAGACTTTCAAATTTTTTTTTTAGTTTTAGATTTTAAGTTTTTAATTTTTTACACTACTATATGTTTTATATAATACAAAGCAATAGTCATACACAACTATAACTAGGAAATAGTAGTATCGTACCTTATTATACGGACACTCTCGAGGTTTTAGACACTCGCTTTTACTTCTTTGAAGCTCTTCCTGTAACAACATGAGATCAAACAGTCACAATTTTTTTAACAAAAATGCATAAAGACCAACCCAAAAGCACAAGAGAGTAACTTACCAGACAGATACATGACCGCCAAACCTAAAAAAAACTACTGCAGAGAGCACTAGACAAACTTCCATTGCAAAGGCATTTGTAATAAGCCCTGATTTCTTCTTAGATAACTCACAAACAGTCTTCTGTAGCTTTACCAGCTTCTGCTCACACTCAAAACCTTGATCCTTAAGCTGCCTAAGTTGTGTCTGAAACTCACACATCTCCTCCATAATAGCCACGTCCCACCATTTTCCCACCATTTCCAAATGTGGCAGTCCCCATCATCGACATTTGGGCAGGGGAAGTACCTTCTCCCTAGATCTTTAGCCGTGGAAGATATTGCAACAACAGGGTCACCACCACAGTAGCATATCCTCGGGATTCCTTCGTCACACTCGGGTTGAGGTTGGTACTGAAGCGGCTCAGCAATATGGTAGTTACTCTCAGCTTCATCCCCGTACAGTTCAGCTTCAGCTTGAATAAGTGAAGTTATGTCGTACTCATCTGATGAAGAAGGCTGGCTATATGAATAATCTGGTCCCATTCTTCGTAAACCTGAAATAAATCATGTAACCGAAATCAATTGAAACAAGCATTTGAATGAACATATAATCTACACGACTCTTAAGTACATTCAACTTCTTTGAAACCAATAAGTACAAAACGCTAACAACAAGTGCTAAAATGGGATTGAAAACCAAAATCGTTATCAAAGCCTAACTACAAACGACCTTAAACCCCAAATCGAGTGAAAAAAAAAATTTGAAACCCCAATATCGTTATCAAACCCGGTCGAGAGGAAAACAACATCGAATGTAATCAAACCCTAACTACAAACTACCTTAAACCCCAAATCGACTGGAAAAAAAATTCTTCGAAACCCTAATTTCAAAAAAAAAAAAATTGAATCCCCAAAATCGTTATCAAACCCGTCGATTGAAAACACAAAACCAAACCGATTGAGAGGAAAACAACATCGAACCTAATCCTAATCCATAAATCTGCAAGAGAATCGGAAGATTTACCTTGGTCTCGGGACGGATCGAAATCGCCACAAATCGCCTTTCGTCGAGAGCTATTTTTTTTTCTCGGCTTCGGTCGCAAATGTTTTAATTTTTTTTTGATAGAGCAAAGACGAAAACCGACCGGACCACTCAGGTTATGACACGTCGCTAAGGATCAAGTCCGTTTAATCCTTAGTTACGGACTAATCCTTCCCTTTCTCGGCTCGTATATTATTTTTATAATGCGACGGACTCGCTAAGGATCACGCACCGACCCCGTTGCGGATGGTCTTAGGAGGTGCAGTAATAGAGTAATATAAGTCTTAGGGGATCATATTTGATGGGCCGTAGGTAAGCACTGTTCATATATCAGTAAAAGCCTACTCAGAGCCCAAATGATATTTGTACGTTTTTCAAGGTCCGGTACAAAAACTATTAAATGAGTGAGCAAGCAACAACAAACCTTTATTTTCATATAAGTATTACAATATTCGGGTGGGATTTTCAATAAATCAATGGATCCCCCATACCCACAACAGAATTTTCAAATCATAACATATTTCACAATCGATATTTTCCTTATAATATGGAGCAAGCCAAGACCAAGATTATTCATAGAAAGTTGTCGGAACTCATCATTGATACTTGAAAGAATCGTGAGTTGTGTTCGCACGAACGACGGTAGAAGATGACCTGAACTTCATCTTCGCCTTGTTTATGTACTCAGAGAAACGATCTGATGATCTCCCACTGCTACTCTCTCTCGATACACGAGAGATAGGTACATGGTGGTGGTGATGATGATCATCACGTGTATCTTTTTCACTTGTATCCGACACATCATCATTCCTCGTCGGTGCCCTTATCTTCAGCTTCGCTTTCTTTATATAGTCGGTGAACCTCTCGTCTGTTTTCAGCGTTGTCTCTACTCGAGTGATCAGCGTCTTCTTCTGCTCGATGTTTGTTACGGGTTTGGCTGTCTCAGAGAACTTGACGCGGACAGCCTCTGCTTGGTGGTGGTGGTGGTTCGGTGAAGGTTTAGTGGAAATGCGGCGAACGGTTCGTACAGGACTCGTCACTGCTCTGAAGATCTTCTCACACACTCTGTTTCCTTTCTTCTTCTCCTGGTTCTTGCTGCTGCTCTGTGAGTTCTTTGCCATCGATTATTGCAGAGAGCTTAGAAAGTAAAAGAGTTAGTTTATTAGAGAGTGAGTGACCTGTGCAGAGAAGACGGTGACATTAACGAGGTTTTTATAATGCCCAAAAAATCGGTGCATTATTATCTTTGTTGAAATCATAATTGATAACGTGTTCAAAAGGGAAACAACATGCAAAGAGAGAAAAAATCGAAGGAGAAATTTCTTGGGTTGAAAACAGGAAAGGTGGAAACTTTAGGCAAATTTTTCAAAAAAGGAAGAGTGATGCTTGAAAGGGATCGGATTCTGATTCCACTCTGTTTCTTTCTTTCTTTCTTTCTTTCTTTCTTTCTTCTTCCTTGTTTTTTGTATAATTGTTTTTCATTTAACGTAGAGAGACGAGGATCAGCAATTCAGCATTAGGCAAGGGATACAAGAAACACATTAATCTTCGCGTTAAAGTCTTAAACATAAGATTAAAAATTGTCGATTCTCAGCATTAATTACGTCACTTTCCATCAGCTTTTGCTAACTTATTTTTATCCACGAATATGCTCTCTTTGTTATTCCTTCCCTGCTATTAGCATGAAATATTGTTTTCTATTACTGAAACAATCCACTTCATTTCCACTATTATTTTAAAACATAAATAAACTCTATATCAATCACATGCTTTCAATAAGAAATGTATATATAATCAATCTTGGATTTCTAGATGCAATAACACTGGTTCTTGCCGCATAAATGTAAAGCCGCACAAGGAACTTATAAAATTATAAGTCCTTTTTAATATATAGGACAAAAACCAGACGATGTTAAAATATGAAATATATGAAAAATGATCATGTATTGCTGATTATTGTTTTGTTTTGCAGGTGTGATGCAAAGACACGAATTTGAATACAAGGAAAAAGGTTGTCCAGAGTGACAAAAATAAAAGACGCGTAAAACAAATGATTGTAGAAGGAGTTGAAAGGATCGTCTTGATTCTGTGGATTCGTTTGAAAGCTGTACATTTTGCATTTCTTCGGATTCCTTACATGCTGAAAGGAACGTATTACTTAGCATTTTAGTCATAGCCCAAGAGAAGAAGCAGACAAGGATAGGTGATGTTTTTATAGGTCAGTGGTGCGTGCGGGATAGTGCAGCCCAGTCTTGACAACCTGTCTGTCTTAACTTTATGATTTGGTGGGGACTGTGGTGGATCTGACCGAGTCTTCATTTAGTCTCAGAGCCGAAACTATGATTTTACCGGTCATATGATTGTCGCTTCTGGTCCATACATGATATCTTTTGACCGAGATAACCAGAACTAGAAGCTCCTACATTCCCCAGTTCACCTCATATTTATGTCCAAGATGTAAAGAACCATACATCTTCAGGGGGAGTATTAGAGCAACTCCGATGATGTTACCTACCATTAGAATCCTTAGCATTTTAATAATAATTTTTTTTGAATAGTTAAGAACTCTAATCATAAATGTAGGTCCAATGGTGTTATCCAATATGGAATCTTTAGAATTTTTTTTTTTGATTTGAATCTTTGAAATTTAAAATTATTAAATATTAAATTAAATTTGTTCATTCATTGAATGATTAAATGTAAAGATACAATAACTAAACATCTCCATCATTACCAAACTTGTTCCAAATATTTTGAATCAAATCATATTTCAATTGTGCATGTATGTGCGGGTCACGAACACGCCTCCGTATGTCAAGCATAGTACGGAGATTTGACGAAAACAACAAAGAAGCAACTCGAGATGAACAAAATAGCAAACCCAGACGAAAACCCTAATTCGATAAAATCCCCAACTCGATTTGAGACCCAAAATCGATTTAAACCCCTCGATAGAACCCTAAAACCAGATGAAATCAACATGCAACAACTCCAAATACACAAAAAAAAGTGAAAGCTCCGATTTACCTTCACCCTTCTCCAGTTGCCAAATCGCCTTTGATATCGCGAGACCTCTTTTTTTCGTGATGGAGAAAGCAAATGATTCTTTTTTTCCCCACGCGAAACACTCCCCTCCGCTAGCCTATCACGTGATGCCACACACTTAAGGATTAATCCTTAAACCTCCTTGCCTAAGGATTCTTTCTTAGCTAAAGTAAAAATAAAACGATTATTATACTAACATTTGCCTAAGATTTCGCGCTAAGATAAACACTATATCGACCGTTGCGGATGGTCTTAGAAGATGTAGAGTATTCAAATTCAATTGTTATTTTCTCCATCCAAATTACAGTAATGATTATTGTGAGAAAACATTTACAATAATTAGTTTTGGACAATTTTATTTTGTGAAAATGTATGTATATCCAAAATAACCATACCGATACCTAGAATCAGGTCAAATTTTAATTATTCAAAAGAATTATGTAGTAATAAGATCTGCTAAATCATGTTTGTCTACTCTGGGAACAAAAGTTTATGAGAGAAATTTTTTATGAAAATAATACAGTAGTTACATTTATATATGAAAAATCAAGATTACAAGATCTTTTAAATGTAGATTAGAAGTTCACTCGATTGATTCAATATTGCTGAACTTAGAAAAACGGATTGAAAATTGGAACATGTGTATAACAAGAATTCTTGGAATTTTTGGAGATTCTTGATTGGTGCTAAGCTAACTATAGTGCAAAGTCATAAAATTTAAAAGGTTAATCAATCGCATGAGTGTGTATATTCATAATAGGCATATCGAAATTATTGTATGTCAAATAACATAAAAGAAATTTAGTTTCTAAAGAGGAAATGTCTATTTTTTACGTGGAGAACGATTGGATTAGCACGAGCAGAACGCACTACCGTGCTTTAGAAGAAGAATCAATTTATTATCGAGGTGTTAGCCATTTCATTAGAAATAACATGAGCATTGTTGAATACTCAAAGTTTAATATCCCAATCGAGCATTCAAGAAATTGCTCAAGTTTTAGCAAAAAACTGTTCTTTGGAGTCGTATGGATTAGTTGAAAGAAGATGTTGTTCCCTGCATCAGACTCCCCTTTCCACTATTTCATTTTCAGGTCCGATCACGTCCAACCCTGCTCAATCATGTGATTTCAAATTAAATTTCAGTGGGCTCTGCTGTTGTGTTTAAAATTCTTAAGTGGGGGGGGGGCTCTGCTGTTGTGTTTAAAATTCTTAAGTGGGGGGCAGTTAATTTATAAAAGGACAAATCTTATCACATTTCTAAGTTTATGTCACAAAAATAGTATTCAAATGACCAAAATAGTATTTTATCTTTTGAAAAATTTAATTTTTTTTTTTTTTTTCAAAATTTGAAATCTTATCCCAAAACCCCACTCCCCAACTCTAAACCCTAAACCCTAAACTCTAAACCCTAAATCCTAAACCATAAACCCTAAATCCTAAACCCCACCTCTTAACTATAAACTCTAAACCCTAAACTCCACCCCTAAACTCTAAACCCTAAACCATAAACTCTAAATCCTAAACCTACCCGTTAACTCTAAATTCTAATGTCTAAATTAATTTATCATTGTGATATAAATGTATATTTATCTATTTTGATAAAACATTAAGTGCTATTTTGGTCATTTTTATTTTAACAGGCTATATTTTTGAAAAAAACTTTTTTTAGTGTTATCTTGATAATTTTCTCTTTATAAATTCCAAAGAATATGTTTGTTATTTTTTTTTATATTGGAAGGTGTGATGTTGCAATATAAAGAAAGATAACTGTTATAAAAAAAACCCTTCTTCCTTCTTCCGTCTCTTCATTGTCTCTTTCTACTCAGCAGACAGGCGAAACGCCTTTGATTTCCATTGTATCTCCCTTGATGTCTCCTCCGAAAACCACCGCCAAGATAAGGTTCGCGTCTCTGATTTTACTCTCTAATCGCCTGATTTTCCGCCATGACTCTCCCTTAAGCCATAGAATTCTCTGGTGATATTCCTCGAGGAGAATTGTTTCGTATGATGATGAATTTGGGATATATTCAGTGTTAGGGTTTATATATATAGAGAGAGAAAGTGATGGTTTGATTTTGGAGCCCTGCAGGCACAGATGCGTTGCTTGCTTCAAGATGTTCAATAGACGCCAGCACCTTGTTGAGCACATGAAGATATCGCACCACTCACTTCATCAGCCTCGCTGTGGGGTTTGCTTCAAGCACTGTAAATCCTTCGAATCTGTTCGGGAACACCTTAACGGTATTGCATGCCTCCCTCCCTCCCTCCCTCTTATGATATTTTTCTTTCTTTCTTCATATTCTTTTGGAACAATGCCTTGTCTCAGTTCCGGACCATCTTTTCAAAGGAGACTGCAAGTCCATTTTCTCTGAACGAGGCTGTACTCTCTGTCTTCAAATTTTCGAGGACGCCACTGCTCTCGCTGACCATAAAAACAAGTGTCACCTCTCTGCACCTCTTCCTCTTGTAAGTTCCTTTTATTCCTTTCTTTGTGGTTAAGTAGGATCAGACTGACTGCTTACTTAGATAACCGTGGAATGCACTGCCTGCCTTTGATATCTCACTCACCGATTGTGTCGGCTTTTCTCTCAAGTCTTTGCACTTGACATATCTATTCATCTCAGGTCACTCCTACTAGGACTCTTGGTGTAAATACACGTCTCAAGGCTGTAGCAATTGACTGTGAAATGGTTGGTGGTGGTGATGATGGGTCAACTGATCTCTGTGCATCAATTTGCCTGGTTGACGAAGACGAGCATGTCATCTTTTCCACTCACGTCCAGCCGCAACTCCCTGTCACCGATTACAGGTAGCTACTGGCCTGCCTTTGTTTACAAATAAAAATTGTTTCATCACTCACCTGCCTAATGTATGTATGTTCAGACACAAGGTAACTGGACTGACCGAAGAAGATTTGAAGAATGGTATGCGGCTTCAGGATGTACGAGAAAAAGTTTTAGCCATCTTGTGCGGTGGACATAATGATGGGGCTGGGAGGCTTCTTCTTGTTGGTCATGACCTTAGGCATGATATGAAGTGCTTGAAACTCCAATATCCTAGCCATTTGTTGAGGTGAATTCCCCCTTTGTTTCTTTCCTTGAATTCTCTCTTCTTCACTAATACTATATATATTTTTTCATCAGAGACACAGCAAAATACGTGCCATTGATGAAAACAAATCTTGTAAGCCAATCACTCAAGTACCTCACAAGGTCATATCTCGGGTAAGTTAGTTATATCCTTGTGCTTCAGGTGATGACCAATACAGTACTAGTAATAATAGTAGTTCGATTACAGTCTTAGGAATAAGTAAACAAACCTGTGTTGTATTTGTAGATACAAGATACAATGCGGGAAGCACGAGCCGTACGAGGACTGTGTAGCTGCGATGAGGCTGTACAAGAGAATGCGGGATCAAGAGCATGGAAAGGCAGAAGAAGAAGGGGATGGATTGAACTCGTGGAAACAGAGCGATCTAGAGAAGATGAAGCCGGAAGAGCTGTACCACAACTCCACATCAGAGTACCGCTGCTGGTGCCTTGACCGCCGTTAGAAATCCAAGTTTCTCATAAATAGAGCTCCTCATTTTCTTGATAGAGTGAGCTTTCGGTGTTCTTTTTTTTCTTTTGGATTTAAGCAACTGCTTTTGTGTGACTGGCTTCCTAAGAGGGCGATACCAACAGCTCTCTCCTTTAGGAACTTGTATAAAGAAAAGAATAGGATCCTCCTCCTTCATATTATAGATCCTGGGTATTCAATTCAAATTAGTGGGGTACTAAACTAAAACGACTGTATTCTCACCTTTGATAAAAGTCCATGTGGCTCTTATGTATAAGAAAAATATATTCGTTTAGAAGAAAAAACCCAATCGTGGAATAAAATTAAGCGACGACGACGAGGGTGAGAAGGAAGACTAACCAAAATAATCACTATGGCCGTGGCTCCGCTGGATTCCCAAGAGAGTCTGTGGGAGTCGGTAACGTCGCTGATTAGGTCGGCCCAGGAGAAGAACGTGGATCCGCTTCAGTGGGCTCTTGAGCTTCGCTTGACCCTCTCCGCTGCTGGAATCTCCCTTCCGTCACCGGACCTCGCTCACCTCCTCGTCTCCCACATCTTCTGGGAAAACCACACTCCTCTTTCCTGGAAGCTTCTTGAAAAGGCTATAACCGTCACTATCGTCCCTCCTCTACTTGTCCTCGCCCTTCTCTCCCACAGGTAAACGATCATGATTTTCGATTTAAATTTCTCCCAGGATTCCCTCTGTAATAGTTCTGGATGAAATCAGTTAATTCCTTTGCTTGGAATCATTATGCTACTACTTGTGTGTTATTATATCCCCCCCCCTCAAACGTCTGTTGTATCTCTCTACTTCTTTCGCTTGAAACAGTCTCATGACCGTCTTTGTTAATTCTTTTTTGGTATGGATATATTTAGGGTAATCCCAAACAGAAAGCATCATCCCGCTGCCTATAGGCTCTATTTGGAACTCCTAAAGAGACATGCATTCTCCCTCATGCCTCTAATTAGAGGTTCAGGATATCACAGGTTCCTTCCTTTTCCTCAATTTATATCGGTTTTGCTTAAATGTTGCACTCATACAGCCTTTTCCCTTCTTTCTTTTTTTTTTGTCTGAGCAATCATAATTACTTTTCTTAGACCTCTCAATGCTTACTCCTTTCAAATTTTGAAATGAACAGGACAATGAATTCCATCGATGATATCCTCCATCTTTCTGAAATCTTTGGTTTACCAAATCATGAACCCGGAAGTATTCTCCTTGCTTTTGTCTTCTCCATTGTCTGGCAACTAGTTGATGCTTCCCTAGACGATGAAGGGCTTTTAGAACTAACTTCTAATAAGAGCTCTAATTGGCCCCACGACATGGAAATTGATGGGCTGCTTAAGAGAAATGACAACCATGGTCTACTAGAGAAAGCCAACACTGAAATGGCTATCACCCTAATCCAATTTCTTTTGCAGAATGAAGTAACTTCGAGGATTCTTCACCTGGCTAGTCAAAACATGTACGACCTTTAACTGCACCCCCTTATTTTTTTCTCTTGTCCTGGACTCTGCTCGCTTGGTGAAAAATAATTGAAATGTAACAACTTCTTCACATCTTTCTCAATCAAGCCCTCTAACCTTTCTTTCTCTCTCTTCAGGCCAACCCATTGGGAAGATTTCAGTCAGCGTTTCAGAGTGCTGACAACCAAATCATTGCTAGTGAGGAACTCGAAACATATCAATCCAGAAGCCCTTACATACTTGGCGTCTCATACAAGTAAATTCCTGGAAAGGGAGAGCAAGACAATCCCCCGAGGAGAATTCCATGCGCTTCTTTCCTCTGGTTCTATCTTAGCATTGACTAGTCAGCATCATGGGACTAGCGGTTCTGCACTCTGGCTGCCCATTGATCTTTTCTTCGAAGACATAATGGATGGAACACAAGCTGCAGCGGCCAGCGCTGTCGAAAATCTAACTGGTGCTAGTACATTTATCTCTATTTGTCCTTCTTGCATTTCTCCTCTCGTAAATATCTACATACCTATTATTATGTGCTTTTATTTGAACATAAGAAAATATCTGCAGGTCTTGTAAAAGCACTGCAGGCAGTTAATAGTACAACATGGCATGATGCCTTTCTTGCTCTATGGCTAGCAGCCTTACGCCTTGTGCAAAGGGTAAGGATCTATTCTGAGCAACTACTAAGAATTTTAAGCTCCTAGCCTCCTAGAATAGGTTGTTCTTGTCTTAGGGCTTCTAGGAGAATCAATGTCTGCGCTACTTCATGGATCTGAAATAAGTAGTAACATATGTGAAGCACCAAATTACGTTTCACAATAAAACTTATACAAGATTCATAATTAGAAGGTCATATAGTGACAATGTTGCGCCTTATGCAGTATCTTTAATTGACCAATATGTTGTAATTTGAAGGAAAGAGATCCAATCGAGGGTCCTGTGCCCCGCACCGACACTTTTCTTTGTGTATTGCTATCCGTCACTCCACTTGCTGTTGCCAACATCATTGAAGAAGAAGAAAGTCAGTGGATTGATCAAAGTGCATCTAGCCCAAGCAACCAGTGGAAAGAGAAAAAAGGAAAATGCCGACAGGGATTAGTCAATAGCTTACAACAACTTGGTGATTATGAAAGCTTGCTGACACCACCCATTTCGGTACAGTCGGTTGCTAATCAAGCTGCTGCTAAAGCAGTTATGTCCATTTCCGGCATTACAAATGGTAGTGGATCTTACGAAAATACAAGCATGAACGAATCTGCAAGTGGCTGCTGTAAGTAAATTTGCCATCTACTCTCTCAATGTTATTTTGCGCCAGCATTCTGGTTTTGAACTCTCACCAAGAGTGCGGTTTTCCTTATTAACTCGGAAGTTGTTTTTTTTTCTCTGTGTGTTTATCTGCTCTGGTTTTATGTGGTGTTTTGACGGTTTCAAGTTATTCATTTGGGTTGTTTATTAGTAGTCTCTCTGTCCCATTATTGTTGGCTTGTTATTCTTTATCATTTTGAACTTTTAGCTTTCTTGTTGAATGTGATTGGTTTGTAATTGGCACAGCTGGTAACATGCGCCATCTGGTAGTGGAAGCTTGTATCTCCAGAAATCTGTTGGACACATCTGCATATCTCTGGCCGGGGTTCGTAAATGGGGGAACCAATCAAGTGCCTCAAGGTATCGCCGGAAATGTTTCTTGTTGGTCTCTAGTGATGAAGGGTTCTTCTCTAACACCATCATTGACAAATTCACTAATCACAACTCCAGCTTCTAGGTATGTTAAAATCTATGATCGATCTTTGTTTATGTTTCTCTTTAGGTAATTGGTTAAAGGGGGTATTAGTCGGAGAAACATATTTTATAGCAGTGCATGTTTTCTTACCTAGATTATCGTCTGCTTCCAAGACTCCATAAGCGGAGCTCGCCTTTTTAGTTAACTTTCTCAGTTGTAACTTGTAAGGCAACTGAAATTAATCACATTAATATGATGGAAGCTTAGCAGAGATCGAAAAGATTTACGAGGTTGCAACTACTGGTTCAGAAGATGAGAAGATAGCTGCGGCTTCTATTCTCTGTGGGGCATCTCTATTTCGGGGTTGGAGCATACAGGTATGTTTGGCATTTCAATTCTGTATCTGTGATCTGCATTTTCTAGATAGTTCTCTGTATTGCAAATTGGACTGAGATCTTCTTTCTGGAGCCTCCTCATCTTTTATGTTTGACCCTTTCTCTGATTAATTTCAGGAGCATGTTATCATCTTCATCGTAACTTTACTCTCGCCTCAGGCGCCAGCTAATATTTCTGGGAGTTATAGCCATCTTATCAACTGTGCCCCATTTCTTAACGTTCTTCTTGTAGGGATATCACCCGTAGATTGTGTTCAGATTTTCTCATTGCACGGTGTGGTAGGTTTGTTGACTTTAACCTATTTTCATGTTCTTTAACTTATGTTACCTGACAATAAATAAGAAGGTGCTTCTTTCGATCAAATTGTATTTATGGTGTTGTTTGTCAGGTCCCTGTTATGAGATACTTTGAGAAATAGAAATGTTATTGATCTGAGAAACGTTCTACAAGACTTGAGAGAATTATATCCTGGGATCTCTCCTTCCCTTTACAACTTTGATCAAACCTCTTTGATTCCTCTCACGTAACAACTCTCTCTCTATAAATAAAAGACGGAAAGCAAAAGCACACATCACGTGGGCCGTTAGCCGTTAGCCACTGTGCCCCATTTCTTAACGTTCTTCTTGTAGGGATATCACCCGTAGATTGTGTTCAGATTTTCTCATTGCACGGTGTGGTAGGTTTGTTGACTTTAACCTATTTTCATGTTATTTAACTTATGTTACCTGACAATAAATAAGAAGGTGCTTCTTTCGATCAAATTGTATTTATGGTGTTGTTTGCCAGGTCCCCTTGCTAGCTGGTGCTTTGATGCCAATCTGTGAAGCATTTGGCTCTGGCATTCCGAACATCACGTGGATTCTCCCAACTGGCGAAGTAATCTCCTCTCATGCTGTTTTCTCCACTGCATTTATACTTCTTCTAAGGTTATGGAGATTTGACCACCCACCACTAGATTATGTCTTGGGAGATGTTCCGCCGGTGGGCCCTCAATCAAGCCCTGAATATCTTTTGCTAGTGAGAAACTGCCGTTTAGAATGTTTTGGAAAGTCCCCAAAGGACCGCATGGCACGTCGAAGATTTTCAAAAGTCGTAGATATCTCTGTGGATCCCATCTTCATGGATTCATTCCCCAGACTGAAACAGTGGTATCGGCAGCATCAGGAATGCATGGCTTCGATTCTATCTGAACTAAAGACCGGAAGCCCAGTGCATCACATTGTTGATTCCCTACTTAGCATGATGTTCAAGAAGACAAATAAAGGTGGTAGTCAGTCACTAACTCCATCTTCAGGAAGCAGTAGTTTATCTACTTCTGGGGTGGACGACTCTTCCGATCAACTCAAGATACCTGCATGGGATATCTTGGAAGCGGCCCCGTTTGTGCTTGATGCTGCTCTTACTGCCTGTGCTCATGGATCACTCTCTCCCCGGGAATTAGCAACAGGTTTCTCCATCCTCCTGAACCTATAGAAATTGACACCTTAATAAAACCAATTTTGACAAGGGGATCACCTAAATCTGACGGTCACCAGCATTATATTACATGCTATCTTAGAGCCAACTCTATTGATGCACAATAAACTATGTTCCAAAAAGCAGCTAATACTAGGTGGGGCATGATCTAAATCTGTCCCTTTGACTTCTTTCAGGTCTTAAAACCCTTGCCGATTTTCTGCCAGCAACACTAGGAACCATGGTTAGCTATTTTTCTTCGGAAGTAACACGAGGTCTGTGGAAGCCAGTTTCCATGAACGGAACTGATTGGCCTAGTCCTGCAGCAAATTTAGCAAGCGTTGAGCAACAGATAGAGTTGATCTTAGCAGCTACTGGCGTTGACGTCCCAAGGCTTCCAGCAGGTAATGCTTTTTCTTCTCGCTCACGACAATATATATTCGCCGGTTCTGTGATTTTCGCATATATACGGTCACGGCAATCCCTGACAACATGTTCCCGGGGGGTCTTTGCGTAGCCTTATACCTATAAACAATTTTCATATCTATAAAATTACACGGTAGAACAAGTGAAAACAATGATTACGCTGCTTAAACTCTAATTGTTGAAACACCTCCGTCTTTGCAGATGGAATCTCTGCGGCTACACTTCCCTTGCCTCTCGCTGCACTTGTCAGCCTCACTATAACCTATAAGCTCGAAAAAGCAACAGAGCGCTTCCTTGTGCTTGTCGGACCGGCCTTGGACGCCCTTGCTGCCGCTTGCCCCTGGCCCTGCATGCCGATTGTGACATCGCTGTGGACCCAGAAAGTGAAGCGCTGGAGCGACTTTCTTATCTTCTCAGCGTCCAGAACTGTGTTCCACCACAACAGCGATGCTGTTATACAGCTCCTCAGAAGCTGCTTCACTTGCACTCTTAGTCTAACGCCGACCTCCCAACTCTGCAGCTATGGGGGAGTGGGCGCACTCCTTGGCCATGGATTTGGGTCTCTTTACTCTGGTGGAATCTCAACAGCTGCACCAGGAATCTTGTACATAAAAGTGCACCGATCAATCAGAGACGTCATGTTCCTGACAGAAGAAATTCTCTCCCTTCTGATGTTCTCTGTGAAGAGCATCGCCACCACGGAGAAACTGAAGAAAACGAAAGATGGTCTGAGGTATGGGGTTGGACAGGTTTCACTCTCTCAGGCGATGACGCGTGTTAAACTGGCAGCTTCACTGGGAGCCTCGTTGGTGTGGATCTCCGGTGGCCTGAATCTGGTTCAGGCTCTGATCAAGGAGACATTACCATCTTGGTTCATCTCAGTTCACGGAGAAGAAGACGAGTTGGGAGGTATGGTACCGATGCTAAGAGGCTATGCGTTGGCCTACTTTGCAATCCTGAGCAGTGCATTCGCTTGGGGAGTGGACTCGTCATCTCCTGCCTCAAAACGTCGGCCAAGGGTTCTGTGGCTGCATTTGGAGTTCGTGGTGAGTGCTTTGGAAGGGAAGATATCGCTAGGTTGCGACTGGGCCACATGGCAAGCTTACGTAACTGGCTTTGTGAGCCTGATGGTGCAATGCACGCCGGCTTGGGTGCTAGAGGTGGATGTGGAAGTGATAAAGAGGCTAAGCAAAAGTCTGAGGCAATGGAATGAGCAAGACTTGGCTCTCGCTCTACTATGTGCCGGCGGCCTTGGGACTATGGGTACAGCTACCGAACTCATTGTCGAGACTTGCCATCAACTTTAGCTTTACGTCTCTCTCTCAACTCATGGGTTTATATCGAAACTGTGATCATCACTTGTATTTTTCAAATTAGCGTATGTTATATAACATTTTGAGTAACATCGTTCGCACAATCCACTACTAGGCGGGGGCTTAAATTGTGAAGTAGGAAACTATAAATGTGGTAGATTGATTATATTACTCTCACTACGGCCTAAGGTGGTTTAATTTGAGAAATTGAAACTAGTAAGGGAAGTAAAATGTGACAGATTACATTAACGGGGGTATTATTTGAGAAATTTAAAACTAAGGGGAGTGAATGTGATAGATAATAGACTCCGACTCGGGTCGGGTTAAAGTTTAACATTTAGAAGAGGATTACGGAGGCGGAGTCGAAGCTCGAGGACCATGGCGTCGACGTCGTTGGTACTAACGATAGCACCTCCTCTGTTCAGTTCCGCCTTGAAGAAGAAGACGATGACTACAGAGCCCTCAGGTCTGTCCTTCCTGCTTCAAATCAGTTCGCTCTCTTACTAAATTCTACGGTATGATGTATCAGTAAAATTCAGAAGAAGATGCTCGGGGACTACAGAGCCCTCAGGTATGTGCCCTTCTTCCTGCTTCAAATGAGTTTTCATTCTCTACTAAATTCTTCTGACTCGGTTATCAGTAAAATTCACAAGAAGAAGAGATGCTCGGGGAAAAAAGAAGAAGAAGAAGTGCTTCTAGAAGGAATGCCACCGGAGTATTATGATGATGTATGTATGTTGTTGTAATTCAATCTGAATTTCTCCGTATTTCTTTTTGAATTTATCGGTATGAGTTTTTTTCATGATGACAGGAATGGCAAGCTCGGCAGAGGGAGAAGACGAAAGAATTGCGGCGGATGCAGCGGGAGGAAGAAGAAGAGGAAGAGAGAAAGATTGAAGAGTACCGTGAAATCGGTTTGAGGTTGAAGGAATTTCCTGAGGAAGACTTGAGGAAAGCTAGAAAGCTCGTCTCCAGCTTCATCACTGCTGCTGAGGAAGTCGAAGAGGTTAAATACTCTAAAAAACTAACAGAAACATCAAGTAGTTAGCAGTTAGATTTCATCTCTGATTGGATTATTAGGATAATTTTGTTACAGAGAATTGAAGAAGCTGCTGAGAAAGGAGAACTGGACGAGCTTGTTCTCATGATCATATGGAACCGCCTTGACCTCGCTCGCCGTGATGTAAGAAGATACATATATTCCCTGTCACCTGCGTTTCAATTTTTGTTTTTGCCTAATCAGACATGTGTGGTCTTGTATTGTGTCCTCCTTCAGGACGAGAAGGACGCTATAAGAAGTCTTGATCTCTTGTATAGAAGAGTCGAGGTATGTTTTTCTGTTTTTCTATACAAAATCTTGCTTTAGTTGCTGCTGATGCTACACATCATTTAACTTTCGAAGCTGTCCTGCTCTTCGTGATCCTTGTTGTGTCATTAAACTTTTAACTTAGAATTAGGTCTCCCTCCAGGTAATTGGGTTGAAAGTGAATCCTTATATATTTGGCTCATTTCAGACAGAGATCTTAAAACGGCAAGCAAGTCCTGCGATGAAGCTGCTGAATGATCTTCTAAACATGCATGATGGCTTTGGAGACGATGCTTGGCTGAAAGACTGCAGAAAACGAATGGCTGAGACATTCCCACGGGAAGACCCCTTCAGCATTCTAATGCCACCCGGTTTCGACATTGATATGGTGCCTCCCTTTTGTCCTTTTTTCTTTTCCTTGTTGTCTTGCTTACCTTAGCGCCAAAAAAAATGAATCAAATACACTGTGTTTGCAGCATCAAGGACCGTTACGGTCGCTCGTTGAGACAGACAACACCCTTCTGAGAGTAGACTTTGTAAGAGAAGTTGATGCATTGCTGCATGAAGTGAGATTAATAGAGGAAGACGAGGAGGAAGCTGGTAAGAAAGGAGACCCTGAAGCGATAGCACGTAAGTTGAAGCAGCAAGAGAAGAAGCGAACCATCCGTCAAGTTGAAGCCCTTCTTGATTTGGCCCTCAACTTGAAGTGGTAGGTTAGGTACCAAGAGTTGTTTGTAAAGAAAATACGATACTAATAGGATTGCGGGAGCATCATGCTTTTTCTTAAGGAATATTGGTCAGATCAAAATTTTACCCGCATTATTCTGCATGATGAGGGCTTGGAAGAATTTTCTGTGGACATAGTTAAGCTCCACCACAACACTTTTTTCCTCCGTTTGGCCTCCCACGATGCACTCCTAGCTACGTAAAATGATCTTTTTTTTTGGTCAACTGAAATTCTATATCATACACGAGGAGGGAATACATTGTGAAATACATAACCAAAGAAAGAAGTAATGCGAGCAGCCCTCCTCCCAGACCCTTTGGCTTTATACAGCACCCCTTCCAGGGTAGAAGAGGAAGTGGCTCTGGAGAGACTTTGCAATGAACAGCCGCAGATGGTGGAACAAGATAATCCGGGAGACACAAGTGAGAGACCTACAAGAATAAGATCACTCATAGTAAGTTCTAATGCGACAGAGGAAGACCTGATAGAAGAACCTGTCAATTTATGTCAAAATCAGGAAGAAGAGGAACCATCACGTGATACCTTAATTAAAATAAGAAGAAGATCCGCCAGAGCTGCAAGACGAAGTCCCCTGCGCTATAGCCCAAATATTCTCAGAGGAGCCAGTTCAAAGAAGCGAAAGCTATCGCAAATTCTGAACTCACCTAGTATGGAGGCGGGTCCCTCAGAGAGAAATGCACCCATCATAGCTAAGCAAAGATCAGCTCAAGCATATACCAACTCAAATGGGGCAGCCTCCTCTCACACGAACCCACCTGTCTAGCTTATTCCAGCAATCAAGAAGAGGAACCCGGATTTTCGGGCCTCTCCACGCCCGGGTCCTTAGTAGTACTGAGCTGGAACTGTTGCGGTTTGGGGAATCCCACAACAGTCCAGCGCTTGAAGGATGCAGCGGGAGGAAGAAGAAGAGGAAGAGAGAAAGATTGAAGAGTACCGTGAAATCGGTTTGAGGTTGAAGGAATTTCCTGAGGAAGACTTGAGGAAAGCTAGAAAGCTCGTCTCCAGCTTCATCACTGCTGCTGAGGAAGTCGAAGAGGTTAAATACTCTAAAAAACTAACAGAAACATCAAGTAGTTAGCAGTTAGATTTCATCTCTGATTGGATTATTAGGATAATTTTGTTACAGAGAATTGAAGAAGCTGCTGAGAAAGGAGAACTGGACGAGCTTGTTCTCATGATCATATGGAACCGCCTTGACCTCGCTCGCCGTGATGTAAGAAGATACATATATTCCTTGTCACCTGCGTTTCAATTTTTGTTTTTGCCTAATCAGACATGTGTGGTCTTGTATTGTGTCCTCCTTCAGGACGAGAAGGACGCTATAAGAAGTCTTGATCTCTTGTATAGAAGAGTCGAGGTATGTTTTTCTGTTTTTCTATACAAAATCTTGCTTTAGTTGCTGCTGATGCTACACATCATTTAACTTTCGAAGCTGTCCTGCTCTTCGTGATCCTTGTTGTGTCATTAAACTTTTAACTTAGAATTAGGTCTCCCTCCAGGTAATTGGGTTGAAAGTGAATCCTTATATATTTGGCTCATTTCAGACAGAGATCTTAAAACGGCAAGCAAGTCCTGCGATGAAGCTGCTGAATGATCTTCTAAACATGCATGATGGCTTTGGAGACGATGCTTGGCTGAAAGACTGCAGAAAACGAATGGCTGAGACATTCCCACGGGAAGACCCCTTCAGCATTCTAATGCCACCCGGTTTCGACATTGATATGGTGCCTCCCTTTTGTCCTTTTTTCTTTTCCTTGTTGTCTTGCTTACCTTAGCGCCAAAAAAAATGAATCAAATACACTGTGTTTGCAGCATCAAGTACCGTTACGGTCACTCGTTGAGACAGACAACACCCTTCTGAGAGTAGACTTTGTAAGAGAAGTTGATGCATTGCTGCATGAAGTGAGATTAATAGAGGAAGACGAGGAGGAAGCTGGTAAGAAAGGAGACCCTGAAGCGATAGCACGTAAGTTGAAGCAGCAAGAGAAGAAGCGAACCATCCGTCAAGTTGAAGCCCTTCTTGATTTTGTTGGGTCCCTCCTAGATGGAGAGAACTAAGTGGGCATGAGACATAATAATTCTCATGACCCTTTTCACTGTATACTCATAATAATAGAGTTTAGAGAGAGAGACAAAAGAGAGAAAGAAGAGAGAAGGAAGAGAAAACTCGTCAGGCTATTTCAAGACTGGTTTTAGAGGATCAAACGGAACTTGACCGGGCTGATATTTTGTGGGAAGCTTCTTCAGTCAGTGTGTTAAAGGTTCACCGAAGGGATTTGGATTTCAACGGTTGGATCATCTGTTGTCTGGGTTTTAGTGAAGCTGGTCGTCACAGTTCTTCAGCGGGACAGTTTTGGGTGTTTGGTAAATCCGACGGTGAGATCTTCTCTTCTTGAGCTGAAATTTGGCAGAGGTGTTGTTGACTTGTGTATCTTGGATTTGTACGGTGAGATTAGTCTCTGGTTTCCGGAATCCTTGTGAGCTGAGGTCGTTTGGATGCTGTCGGTTTTGAAGCTTTGTGTTGCTTTCTTGTTGTTGTTGTTTGTGTTGGAGATAGCTCTTTGAAGCTAGTGTCTCTGTTCTGTTCAGGCTGTTGAACAGGGAGGACGTGGTTGTACTCACAAACATTTATATAGTGGATTGTTGAGTGGACTATGGTCCCGTGGTTTTTCCTTCTCACATCGAGGAGGTTTTCCACGTAAAAAGTGATTGTCTCATTTATGTTTCTGCTTATACTATATTCTGCCATCGTCGAAGTATTTTCGTCACAGGTTCACACAAGGTCAGGGGAACACGACCTTTAGTATTTTCGCTGTGCCGTGTGACTTTCCCCATCAGAGTGGTATCAGAGCTTCTGGTTTTAGAGCTTTGGTTTTGATAACTTTGGGTTATTATTTGCTTGTGTGAAAGATGGAAAATATGAACATGATGATAAGCTTGAATGGTGCTAACTATCATCTATGGAAGGGCAAGATGGAGGATTTGCTCTTTGTTAAAGAATTCCATGTTCCAGTCTTCGAGGAGCAGAAACCTGAGAAGAAGACACATGAAGAGTGGAAGCTGCAGCATCGCCAAATGTGTGGGTTGATAAGGCTGTGGGTAGATGATAATGTGTTGCATCATATTGAGACTGAGA
>NC_027751.1:77126-78999 GCF_000695525.1 Brassica oleracea var. oleracea
CGGAAACAACAAGATGTACATGATCAAGAAGTTGATTGAGCTGAGGTTTCAGGAGGGGACTCTGATGACGGATCACTTGAATGCGTTTCAGGGATTGCTCAACAAGTTATCTGGTTTTGGAGGATCAAACGGAACTTGATCGGGCTGATATTTTGTGGGAAGCTTCTTCAGTCAGTGTGTTAAAGGTTCACCGAAGGGATTTGGATTTCAACGGTTGGATCTTCTGTTGTCAGGGTTTTAGTGAAGCTGCTCGTCACAGTTCTTCAGCGGGACAGTCTTGGGTGTCGTCCAAGGAAAAGAGTTTCAACATTCATATTTTGATACAATATATTTGGTATCAAAATATAGTGACTTTGTGGAGAAGATGGCAATACATAATAGAAGATGTGATCTCTTTGTTGTATGGCAATATTTTTACAATCGTTAAAAAATGGCATTTCCAATTATTATTTCTTATGGTTGAATCAGTATATTGGATTTTAAACCGAAGAATATATAGAGATCTATATTGGAAGAAGGCCAATGTAATATAACAAAGAGAATCAGTGTTCATGCGACAAAGATGCAAAGATCGTACAAATCCAAAATCTTTGAAAAAATCGTCTTTTCGAGTTTTTCTTCAGATTTATTGTTTCTTAGTTATTTTACTTATGTTATTTGATGTTTTATCATGGTATATGTATCTATGTAATCTGTTTATGATTTAATTAATAAATTCAAGTTGTTAAAAAAAAATTTTGGAGGGAACGTCAGTAAAAAATGTGGTTGATGATCTCATCTTCAGTGAACCCTATATATCCTTTTTGAATAAGACCTTTATACCCTCCAATGCCAATATTTCTAACTATAGAATTATTTAATAATTGCACATCATTAGGAGAATTATTATGATTATAGGTAACATCTGTAAATGTAAAACCATTGTTTTCAATCAATCTACGATAATGTTTTGCGTCTATGCATGTAAGATGTTATAATATCTTAATCATGTTATAGCGCAAAATGTAAACCATTTGTAGTTTCGATGTTTTTTTGCTAAATTTTAAATATCAATTGATGATTAGAAGTTCTTACAAGAGCAATAACTTAAGCCTGATCCATCTTGGCAAAAAAGAAATAAAAAACAAGATGAACCACATTTTAAACCTACTAAGTTTCCTTTATCTCAACCATAAAACCTTGGGGGAGTGAAAACGCTTTCTATGTCTCTTTGCTGAGATGATGTTTCTCAGCTCTCTGTCGATGTTGTGGAAGAGTGTAAGAGGAGTTGGTGCAAAGATCTAATCCCGAAGAACCCTAAATTGTTCTTGCTTGCGTTCCGGCTTGCAAACTCCGATCAAGCTCAACTCTGATCAAGCTTAGCTTCAGACGTTCCCTGTCCGTGATCAACGTCCTCAGCCTCAGCTCAGCTTGCGTCCAGCTCAGACCAAATCCCTGACCAGACGCAACCGTCCGCGAGAAGAAACAAGCTCGCGATAGCTCTCGGCAACGCGACCCGATAGGAGCCGTTCCGCGTCCGTTCGTCTCAGCTCGTCTCTGATCTTTGGTGGTCCGGTTCAGACCTGCAAAACAAAGGTACAGACTTAATCTGAGAACATGAATCGAACCTGGTTGTTTTGTAAAGATTGAAACCCTAAAACTAATCTCTAAGATGAAAGCCTAAGGACAAATAGATCAAACCCTAAATGAGTAAATCGGAGTTCGAATAAGTCTGATCCCCTAAACCATAAATTCGAGATTGATCCATTGATCAATTAAAATCAGAACCTTAAAGGTTTTTGAATCTCAAATCAAATCCCCATGATCAAAGATCAAAGTTTTCGAAATACCCTAGAAACCCTAAAAGCTTAAATCGGTTTTGACTTCATCTGAT
>NC_027751.1:79039-80113 GCF_000695525.1 Brassica oleracea var. oleracea
GATTGATAGATCTAATCTCAAAATTCGAAATCCTTAAGGCCTTGAAACCCTTAATCTCGTTTGAAATTCCTAAAGGCCTTGAAACCTTAAATCTCTCATTACTTAAAGCTTGAAAGATTGCTTTAAAGAATTTACATATTGAATGAAAGTTAGGTTGCTAATTAATTCTAAAACCTAATAGATATGCAACTAAGAAATAAGATTGAATACATTTAGATCCTGTTTTGTATATGGCCGTGTGGCCTAATCCATTGCTCACACTTGCGGCCTTGTGCCCTTGATTGATTAAAAGCCGTGTGGCTTAGTGCATATCAAAGTGACCGTGTGGCCTAGTATCCGGATGATTTTATAAACCGGATAGCATTATGATCCGATCCTTAAGATCGTTGTATCTTATAATGGCCGTGAGGTATAAGCATCACAAATGAAAAGCCATATGTCCTAAGTATCATAGATAGACTTATGAAATCATATGCACTGATTATTTGAATTGGTTGCAAGACTTCTAAATCAAGGATTGATTGATAATATGATTTCAGATGCCGAGATTTGAACCCATGGATTATGCCATTCTAAATCTCTCGGGAGATAATTATCTAGAATGGAAAATGAACTCTTCAATTGCCCTGAAGTCTAGAGGACTCGGGAAATGTATCATTGAAAGAAATGATGAAATTGAAAGTGAAAAGTTATGAGCCATAACTATTATGAGCCATCATCTCACTGAGTAACCTAATCTCATATACTTTATGTCCCATTAGGTTAATTATTTTCAAAATGGCAATAATTACCTTAAAATTGTAATTTTTAAATATAATAAATAATGAGTTCGATCAAGCGGGATCGATTGATCCGAAATTATAAGGTCGAAATGATCGATTGATCCTGATCATTATGCAGAACATAAAAAACGCGGAGCATATACTGATCGACCTGATCCATTTCACTCGATCAGCAAAGGTCCATTTCATACGGATCCACCGATCTCGAATTATAGACCGATCGATCCGTGGAAGCATTGATATGAATCATGGTAGAATTAATGTGAAAATTTTGTGAACAATCAATGGAATA
>NC_027751.1:80193-80624 GCF_000695525.1 Brassica oleracea var. oleracea
TTTCCATATTTTTAGAACCTGATTTCTTATCCGTAGAATACATCTAATATGTAGAAATCGGTTTCTACAGGTTTTTAAAATTATGGTAATGTGTAGAATTTGATTTATACATGTTTTAGACTTACAATAAATTTGTAGAAGTCAGTTTCTACGTGTTTTAGATTTATATTAATGTGTAGATTTTGATTTCTAAAGATTTTAAATCGGTAGGTTAAGCGCGGAATGTGTATTCTAAATATTTTTAGAATACTCTTATTTACGTAGATCACATATTCTAAACATTGTAGATTCAATGAAAAAAATGGATTTCGTATTCTACTTCGTAGAATGTTATTTCTACTTTATTTAGAACAGAATCTGAAAATTATGATTTAAACATTTTTAGAACTGAAAAAAATACCACTAAGTTCATATAGGTATTTTATCAATAG
>NC_027751.1:80638-80995 GCF_000695525.1 Brassica oleracea var. oleracea
TTTTTTTTGTTTGTAAAACTATTTATTAAATTTATTTTCAAAAATATTAAAGGGTATTATAGGTAAAAATGGCACAAAATAGATATTAGTTTAAAGAGATATAGTTATCATTTTTTGCTTTAAAAAAAATAATTTTCCCAAAATATTTCTAGAAATAAGAATAAGATATTGCCATGGTGGTTTTGGAAATATAAATAAAATGCTATGTATTTTATCATCATTTTTAGTTTATATATTTTCACATATAACCACTCTAAGCAATTCAGTGTTGATAATAGTGCAATAGAAAATGATGACAAGATATTTGATTTTTAAGAATATTTATATATTCTTTATAGCATTAAACTAATTTTTGAA
>NC_027751.1:81491-82507 GCF_000695525.1 Brassica oleracea var. oleracea
ATGATACAAACGGCCAAACCAAAGAGGCCATTACCAAACCAAAGAGGCCATGAGAATAAACGGCTCGGCCGTGACTTGGTCATGATTTGGCCGCATAGTGCAGGCTTGGCCGCACACGTTCCATTACCTATAAGGATTCGACCAAGTAAGCTATTACCTATAAGATATCGGCCATGTAAGCCATTACCTATAAGGATAAGACTATAAAGTCTATAAGCTTGAGGACATTATGATTTACATGTATAGAATGATAATATGCATCAGACCATATTAATGAGCATAGATAGTCCCATCTCAGATTGAATACGGGTCATATAACCAGACATATACCATCTTAAGAGATTTTGAATAAACCACCACATACATATATGTGCCGTCTAAGATGGAACCTCAAAAGAGGATTGGGAATATATGTTGGATAGGAGTATTACTTTCTTCCACGATTTATAAAGAAAACTTGAGCCAAAATGGGTGATCGGATTGTGGCCAAGTACACGGATTGCATCCGTCTATCCAAACATTAAAGGAGAAAGATTATAAGCTGGATAAAAGAATGATAAGAATGGTTTTAACCATCATTGTCTTGGCAAAGATCCTCGGACTAGAAATAATTTATAGACGTCCATATGCTACAATGATAGCAAAATAAAATGCCAGACCCATTGACCCGAGAGAAAGAATGACTATGTCATCCCAGCTTAGCACCACATGGTTTTGATGTCTTAAAGACACAACCAAATTGCTACAAAGTCTATATAAGATAGACCAAATAAATGTTCCAAATAAAGTTCCATAAATTCTAAGGAACCTCGGAAAGAAAGAAAGGTGCATGAGATAAAATCCGAGTTTTATTAAAGGAAACCATTCCAGACATTGAGATATAAGGCTGGCCAGCTGAACAACGAGGTACCATACCATATAGCTTGGGACGCCAAGTTATAAGGTTATTAAGGTCCTAGATAATGAAATCTCAAATTGATTTATACCATGTCTGGAACTAAAAGGAACTATATATA
>NC_027751.1:82705-87012 GCF_000695525.1 Brassica oleracea var. oleracea
CATTTGATTATAGCTTGTTACACAAGGTACTCACAGAGATCAAAGGAACAGATTATAAGGAGATAAACTCAAATGTGGTGGTTGCTGCTACAGATTTTTGAAATTGACAATGGTATGGTCATAAGAAAGAATTAGATACAATGATGTAGTAAAGCAGCATATGGATCACTGGATAAAATTGAAAGAACAGCTTTGTTCCTAAGCTGATTCATGGACTGAAAAGCAGCTGCATATAATATGTAAAAGAAAGCGATCACGCATGATCTTGGAGTTGTATAAAAGACAATCCAATAACAGTCCATATACATTTGAAATCCCTTATGTTTGTACTAAACCTAAAGGAGGTTAGTAGACTGATACATAACGTATCTGTAGGCGTCCGGTCCTTCGACTAAAGACGTCTAGCCCTTAAGTTAAATGGCATCCGGCTTTCAGCTAAAAGCGTCCGGCCCCTTCTGCTAAACGGCGTCCGGCTCTTAAGCCCATCGGCCATAAAATGTGTCCAGCCCTTCAGCTTAAGGTGTCCAGCCTTTCTTCTTGATCACGGGCTAGTAGAAAAGATCAACCATCAGGTTGCAATCCGACAATCAGATCCCTTAAGGATCCGGCATAGCAGAACGGTCTGCTGCTGTATAAACTCCACAAAGTTTTGTCGTAAGGATAAGAGGAGATGTTTAATCTATCCTTATCTGTTGGATATAAAGTATTGTAGTCCATAAACTCGTGAAAGCCGAAGTCCATGACCTAATAATGTATACTTAGCGTGTGATATGATCCACATCAACTAAGGTCATGAGACACCATCATCATCAAGATAGGAATGCAAAGAATAATGAATACGGCATTACCTAAGGCAAAGAAATCGATGTCCACATCCATGAGAGTGTTCGGCCACAGAGCCATAATTAGAGATTGTAAACTCACAGTAATGATTTGAACACTCATGAGACAAGTAGTGGACACGTATGGACGAGGTCTATGACTCGAACATAGATCGACCAGATTGATACATGGTCGATGGTGATTATAATGGTCAAAGAAAAGAGTTTGACAGTAGACAAACACGTCTAGACCATGGACACATGCAAACACAATTTGCAAAGACCCAATAGTGATCTCCGAGGACAATGTGATTCACATTGCTTAGCACATATGCTTTACCGGGACACTCGATGTCAAAGGACATGAGAAACGATCCGAGAGGTCAAAGTGGTCTAATTACGGTTCAGTAATGAAACTTGGTTTGGCGATTTTAGGTTAGATTGCTGAGAAAAATTGTGATGATAACGTGTTGTAATTAGAAGATTGAAGACTAAATAGTTCTGTGTATTCCATAAATGAATAAGACATCTCTTATATAAGGGTTACAAGATAGAGATAAAAGAAAAGGTTTTATGAGGCAACATGAAGCGTACTACAAATCCTGTATGGTTATGGCATCTAATGGGGAGTGTTATAAATCATGGAGTGGATTGCCATTAACCAAGACAAGAGGAGAAAGCCCGTCGGCCACATCTAGGCCCAGCCGCGGCCGTGACCAAGAGGAGAGAGAATCGGTCGTCCGAGGAGAGAGAGACGGTCGGTTTAGACCGTCTTAGGATTATGACGCTTTCCTTTTCCTTGTTATCTTTAGTTTTCCTATTTCCTGTTGGATTAGGTTTTGAATACTTTCCTTTTATCTACTCTTTGTAATCCCTATATAAGGAACCAAATGATTCATTAATAAAACACAGAAAAATATTCAGTCTCTAAACCCTATATTTACAACATTTTCGAGTTTTTCTTCAGATTTATTGTTTCTTAGTTATTGTTTCTTATGTTATTTGATGTTTTATCATGGTATATGTAAATTAATAAATTCAAGTTGTTAAAAAAAATTTTTGGAGGGAACGTCAGTAAAAAATGTGGGTGATGATCTCATCTTCAGTGAACCCTATATATCCTTCTTGAATAAGACCTTTATACCCTCCAATGCCAATATTTCTAACTATAGAATTATTTAATAATTGCACATCATTAGGAGAATTATTTTGATTATAGGTAACATTTGTAAATGTAAACCATTGTTTTCAATCAATCTACGATAATGTTTTGCGTCTATGCATGTAAGATGTTATAATATCTTAATCATGTTATAGCGCAAAATGTAAACCATTTGTAGTTTCGATATTTTTTTGCTAAATTGTAAATATCAATTGATGATTAGAAGTTCTTACAAGAGCAATAACTTAAACCTGATCCATCTTGGCAAAAAAGAAATAAAAAACAAGATGAACCACATTTTAAACCTACTAAGTTTCCTTTATCTCAACCATAAAACCTTGGGGGAGTGAAAACGCTTTCTATGTCTCCTTGCTGAGATGATGTTTCTCAGCTCTCTGTCGATGTTGTGGAAGAGTGTTGTGGCCGGTAAGGATATCTGGTTGTAAATCAGATTGTTTCTCTGTTTCCACAGGTGATAAATGGTTGATTGAGTTGCCAGGTTCCTAAGCAGGAGGAGGTTGGAAGATGGTGCTGCTCTGATCCAATATTTCGATATTTAATTTGAGTTTTATATATGTCGCTAGTTAAAGAGAGAAGATCTGTAAAAGCAAACCTGACGAGTGGAAGCAGATCGGTAAGTGAGCATGTGTGCGAGGGCAAGGTTGATATAGACGGTAAAGCTAACCAGAAGAGCACCAACAGCTGAATTGATTGGACCGAAGAACGGAAAGATAATAGCTAAGAACCATATCGGTATAACCACAGGCAATCAGGCTAAAGGCCTCAAGAAAATGCTCTTTTTGTCATGCATATCTGGATCTGAATATCTGGATTTATTTATGGGAAGAAATTTTTATTTTTGGACTTCTCTAAAAAAATGTTTTTTTGCAGAAACTATTTTCGGTTGACAGTTATCACCAGAAGTTCCCCACGCAATATCCTTCTTTGAAGGAAGGAGACCACTGTTGAACAGTTTATATAATTAGGAAGGGACAAACTAAGTACAAGACAAGTATAGTCGAGGTGTAATTTATCAAACAGAGATTTTTGAAATACATAAATTATCCATTGCAATCCATATAAAAATGAACTTCAAACGAGTCCTCCTCAAATCAAATCATCCCTGGGAACACAAAAGACAGAAACGGGAAATAAAATAAAAACTGATCTACTCGTGCAACCATTTATCTTTGTTGAAGGCTTAAGATTATCATGGGCGGCCACGCCGGGAGGGGACGCCTATTAAAAAGAAGTACATGAGTCATCCGGAATGCTTTTTCTTCCTCGAACGTTTTCGCTTTGGAATCTGCAACAATTGTTTTGAAGAAATGAGTATTTTGGAGAGATGATGCTTGGACTGTGAAAACCAATTAAAACCAATTACAATTAAAACTTGCCTTTGCCATTGATTCCTCGCCCTCGTCACTGTCCTCTGGCAGGCTAGACTTGATAGAAAAAAACTCCTGTTGAGAAACTCTCAAATAGTTTAGACAAAGAAAAATGCAAACTGATGCAAGCAAGTAAGAGAGAGATGAGGGATGAACTTACTTCTTTTTTATGTTCTTCAGAGGAGAGATGCCTGCTGAAATCTGTAACGCTTAGGGCAGTAAAGTTGCATGATCCGCAAAGAAATGACGAGGCAGAGTTGCGAAGAACACAACTTGTTGTCTCCGGAGACCTAGCCAGTAGGGTTTGCCAGAGCCACTCTGCAGTATGGCAGAGACGTGACATACTCGGAGGAGTAAATGTACGTGCCAGAACAAGGTTGTAGTAACTCTTTTGATGATCCAGAGAAAGGAAGATAGACAACACGGGTTCCACTTGATCAGATATGAGCATTATTGTAGCTGGTGGTGGATTATCAACTTTGAACATACTCAAATCATGATAAATATATGAGCGTACCCTAGCTGTATGAACAAAGGAAAAGGACAGTTGAAGAAACCAAAGTTACTAAAAAAAAATAAAATAAAAAAAAAAATAAATTCAGGAGGATAAATAACAAACTGGTGTGTTGAAGAAGGATTCCAGTGGAAGAGAGCCCTTGGAGGACGTGAGGATGTGCATTTTCCAGGTTGCCCATGGCATTGATGGTTACAGGACCATAGTATCCCAAATCCTTCAAGGCCCCTTCTATACTTGGGCGGACCCGGCGAGCATCGTAACCATCGGGAAGTGGGCAGGTGTCCATGTCCCACCACACAGCCGTTTTAGAATTCACGTACTCAGGCGCGGCTTGGTCGTTCATCTAAAAACGTCAATAAACCAACAACTGTCAGACAGAAAGAAAAAAAAAAAAAAAAAAAAAAAAAAAAAAAAAAAAA
>NC_027751.1:89275-96471 GCF_000695525.1 Brassica oleracea var. oleracea
TGTCTCTTGAGATTGGGCACCCACTTGATCACCTCCTCAGCCTCGTCCACACGCTTACGCAGATGTTCGATCTCCTCCTGGACACCTACAACCCAAGGCTGACGATAATGTAACCCATCAGCCTTGGTGACAACATTATAAAACATTAGACAACATATTTCCTACAAATTATACTACATATTATACGAGTGGTCTGAGGTATCTCTTACCTCGTAGTTTATGCAGGTGAAGAAGCGCTTTCCAGGATGAGTCTCGTGCTCCTCCTTCACCCGCACCTCGTCAATCATTCTACCACCACAGGGACATCGTCTTGGAATTCCATATTCTGAATCGCAAACGTTTCCCAACATGTTTATGTACTCCTGATGCCTCTTTGTATCTCTCCTCTCCTCTGCGGGATCCATCTGAACCAGATAACCAAACGGATTACAACAACATCACAAAAAAATATTGATTTAAAACCTAAAATCGAAAACCCCCAAAATTCAAAATTAACCCACTAATCGACAAGGAAACGCTTCGATCTAGCTCTATATGAAACCCAGATGCCCATTTATAACCTACAATCGAATACCCCCAAATTTGAATATGAACCCTATTTTGAAAATCACACTAATCTACAACGAAATGCTTCAATCTACCCCTATATGAAACCCAGAAGACGATTTAAAACCTAGAATCGAAAACCCCCAAAATCGTATACGAACCCTAATTTTAAAATCCCACTAATCGAACTGAAACGCAAAGATGTATAGGCGAATCCACTCGATACTCACCTATTAACGTGGAGGAGACACTCTCTACTCGAATCGATGAAGAATAGTGAAGAAATTTGAAGAAATGAGATGAGAGGAGACGATCGCTCGACAAATCGCCTCTCCGGAGCAAACCCTATATTTTTTCAGAAATGAGGGAAAGTGATTCTCTACACGCGACCCTCCTCCTCACGTCAATAACGCGTCGCCAATAGCTGCGTGACACCTGGCATGAACCCGTCTCCTACGGGGTCACTGGGAAGGCCCGGCTCGCAAAATAAAACCCATAAGTATATAAATGTCAGTGCATGATGAAGGCATGGAGTATCTAAAGTAGCTTAGCTCCAAATTCATGTCACTAACGATTCATTAGTTTTGTCTGTTACAAAGACATTTAGTTTATTCTGTCAGATGATTAAAAACCACTCTCTCTCTCTCTCTCTCTCTCTCTCTCTTTTTCTTTCGTTTCTGATGTTCGTAGATATTGACAATTAGAAATGAGATAAACTTATGAGAATCATATGTGCTTACCTGAAACTACATTACAGCCATGGAATTCCCCAAAAGCAAACAGTGATTATATTCTTAATCACACGGTGTGATTCACACCAATCCATTTGCTTCCACTTCTAACAACACCAAATTCCAAAACACACATATATTTATATGTATAGACTACCAGAGAAAAAGAGATTGTCATCTATGTAAAACAGAAATTCCAAATCCATTTACTTAATGTATTATCACGTTAGTGAACATGTCGTCGACGTCATTGGTGCTAACGTTAGCATCTCCTCTGTTTAGTCGTCGGCCTGTTTCCGCTAGGGTAGCCTTGAAGAAGAATACGACGACTACAGAGCCCTCAGGTATGTGCCCTTCTTCCTGCTTCAAATGAGTTTGAAAATCGAGTTACAAACCAATATAAGTTGGTATGTTTTTAACTTTCTTCTGTCACTTGGTTCACAAAATATGTTTTTCGGTTGTGTCAAAACTCTTCTAATCAAAATATTTCTGTCACATGAAGGCCAAAGCAGCCCCATCAGAATCAACTTCTTCACTTAACAGCAGATCATTTCATAAACCTGTTGGTGCAAGAGAGGTAAAGTCTTCACACCTTTTCTGTAAAAGATAGGTTTGAGAATTTCACTGATTGCTGATGCCTCTTTGTAGAGGGAAGAGAAGAGTTTCAAAGCAATAAAGAAAGACGAAACCAATAAAAAAAGCCAGATTCTTGATGAAGAGATGAAAAATCGACAATGTAAACAATTGACAATCTTCAACCAGCAGCAAGAAGATATAGAAGTAAGCACTCAACTACTCCATTTCAAGCTGTCTTCGAGTTTAAGATACCATACCACAGATTCTGAGTGTGTCCACTGCTCTTTATGTTTTATAGGGACTAAGGCAGACCCTCTACACTACAAAAGCTGGTATGAAATTTATGCAGAAGAAGTTTCAAGAAGAGTTCTCTTCTCTTGGTATTCACATCTTTATTCTCTTACTTTCTGAGATAGTTTTGATTATCCAATAATTTGAAATTAATGGATCAATATATGTCCACAGGCATGCACATTCATGGCCTAGCTCATGCTGCTTCTGGCTATCACCGAGTTCTTGAAGAAAACCGAAAGCTGTACAATCAGGTGCAGGACCTCAAGGGTAGCATCCGTGTGTATTGTCGTGTACGACCATTTTTGCCTGGACAATCCAGCTTTTCCAGTACAATTGGGAGCATGCAGGACGATAGCATAGGGATTAACACTGCATCAAGACATGGAAAATCACTCAAATCCTTCAGTTTTAATAAAGTCTTTGGCCCATCTGCGACTCAAGGTAAAGAAACTAAAATGCCTCTCTCTTAATCTCCAGTGATTGAGTTGATTCTGAAGGTTCTTTCTTGTTCTTTTGTAGAGGAGGTATTCTCTGATATGCAGCCATTGGTCCGTTCTGTTCTTCATGGATACAATGTCTGCATATTTGCATATGGTCAAACTGGATCAGGAAAAACATTCACAATGGTAAGATTATAGTTGGAAGATTGTGACATTTTTGAATGAATGTAAGAGATCTTATATGTTTTTCCCCTTTGTATAATTCCTCTAGAGTGGACCAAGAGATATAACGGAGAAGAGTCAAGGAGTTAACTACAGAGCACTTGGTGATCTGTTTCTTCTTGCTGAACAAAGAAAAGACACATTCCGTTATGATATTGCTGTTCAGATGATTGAAATTTACAATGAGCAAGTCAGAGACCTTCTGGTTATTGATGGAAGCAACAAAAGATATCCTTTTCTTTAGCTTCTTAATCTTCTGATTTGAGAGAGAGAGAGAGAGTTCATTTTATATGTTTTATTTTCGTGTTCCTTAACGTTTTTGATACGTTAGAGATCAGGAATAGCTCTCAAAAGGGTCTAAGTGTACCGGATGCAAGTCTTGTGCCGGTTTCTTCAACATATGATGTGATTGATCTAATGAAACTTGGGCATAAGAATCGTGCTGTTGGATCAACAGCCTTGAATGATAGAAGCAGCCGTTCTCATAGGTAAATGGGAAAAATATTTTCAAGAGCAGAGAAAGAACCCATTTATCTTTAGATGTCTTATGCAAAGTATTGTCAATTTTCTTGCAGTTGCTTGACGGTTCATGTTCAAGGAAGAGACTTGACTTCAGGAGCTGTTCTTCGTGGATGTATGCATCTTGTGGATCTAGCAGGCAGTGAAAGGGTAGATAAATCCGAAGTTACTGGCGACAGACTAAAAGAAGCACAGCACATCAACAAATCTCTATCTGCTTTAGGAGATGTGATTGCTTCACTAGCTCACAAGAACCCGCATGTTCCTTACAGAAACAGCAAACTCACACAACTCCTTCAGGATTCTCTTGGTAAAGAATATAAGTAGTTTATTCCCATATATTTGCAGCTTAGAACTCGCTTTGTTCTTAATTTGGGATTGCAAATATGTTATATCAGGAGGACAAGCAAAGACATTGATGTTTGTGCACATTAGTCCTGAAGTAGATGCAGTTGGGGAAACAATAAGCACTTTGAAGTTTGCGGAGAGAGTAGCTACAGTTGAGCTTGGTGCTGCCCGAGTAAACAATGACACTTCAGATGTTAAGGAACTCAAAGAACAGGTCTTGTATGCTCTAACTGAATCTCATGGTCTTTAGTTTCTTGGCTGATAAGCCCTGTTCGTTTTGAGATCGCCGCGTCTCGTTGACGCGATCAAAATTAAAGGAATGAAAACAGAATTTAAAAGGAAAAATAATAGATGAGGTGAAAGAATTTTTGTGTTTCTTGTCGCTGGAATGAGAGCGAACATATAAACATGGCCGCTATTTATTTTAGCGACACCGGAACCACAAAATTCCTTCCATTTCTTTGCCGCTGCGTTTTCTGTTTTACACTCGGGCAACCAGTAAAGAAGATAATCATGACTAATTTTAGTCCGCTGACGCCAGTCGCAGCGATCTCGAAACGAACAGGGCTATAGTAGATTAAACTGACTCATGCCTGGGCTTTGCTTTGTTAATAGATTGCTACTCTTAAAGCAGCACTCGCTAGAAAAGAAGCAGGTTCACAACAGAACAATATATTAACGACTCCTGGTGGCTCTGAGAAACACAAAGCCAGAACTAGTGAAGTAGAGGTGATTCAACGCTCTTCTCAAACTCAGTCTTCTGATTTAAAAACCATGTCTCAAATTGGATATTGTGATTGCAGATTCATAACAGTAGCATCATGACAAAGAAGTCAGAAAGCTGTGAAGTGGAGGAGATTACAGTGAACTCACCACCTTGGCCACCGGTAGCAAGTCCAGGCCAAACCTACAGAGAGGAAGACCCAAGTTTCGGTTCAAGTGAATGGGTTGATAAGGTAATGGTGAATAACAGGCAAGACGAGATGAGGAGAGTGGAGAGTCTTTGGGGAGGAGGAATGACAGACAATGGGATAAGTGTTCTGCCGGAAGATTTTTACAGGAGAGATGTGTCTTCAGACAGTTCAAGAATATTCTCTGAACATTCTTACAATATCTTCATGGGAAACAACAACAGCGCAGACGATCTAGATGCAGCCACAAGTGAGTCATCTGAGCCAGACTTGCTCTGGCAATATAACCAAACCGCTTCCAAGATGTCATCGACAACAAGCACTATTGAGTCAACAAAAGCAAAGAAACCTGTCTCAAGACCGATAAGAAGTCCTCAACTCAGGTTCTTTTAACACCTACTACATTGAAACTCCTTTGTGAAACAAGAATACAGAATCTCTGTTAACAGTTTTTCTTTAAAAGGAACTCAAACACGGTGACACGTCCTTTAGTGAATGGTTCTCGTGGCACGAAACAGGTTGGTCTTGCTGCTGATATGAAGCGAAAGGCAAGCGTCAGACGTTGAAAGACCATTCACTCACACACGCATAAATATATACAATACAGTCGACACCTGGTTCTTTATTTGATTATTTTCTTCCACTCTGGTTTCTTCATTGTTTCTTCTTCTCTTTTCTGGCTGTGCATGTTTCTATATATATATATATATATAACACAGACAATGGTTGGTAGCTACACAATGCAGCAATAGTTTCTTCTTTTGTTGCTCTTCTTCTTTTTCTTGGGTTTTTTGTTTCTGTTCTTCAATGTAACGAGATTTGTATGTAACCCTATTGCTTGAGAGTTTTTATATAATGTTTTGGAGTTTTTTTTTTTTAATTTTCTCCTTGATTTGCATAGTTAAAACTTAAAACTGGCATGTTTCTTTCAAATCACAGACCAGGATATTTGGTTAATGCATTTTTCTAATTAATTACCAACTTTGGCTATCTTCTGATCATCTTCCATGCCATAAATAAAATATGAAAAATGAAAAAGTGATTTTATTAGAATATTGTCAAAAAGAATTATCATCTGATAGAAAAGGCATTATTAATACTATAGAAAATAGTTTTATCGCCCCAATACAATACTTTTCAAAATTGGACCAACCAAGTTGAGCTGGTTCGTTGAATCATTTCTGGAATATAATAATTTGCCATTCTGTTTGCCCTATCTTCTGCAACGTCGTCAATCGCGCAACACTCCACCATCTCGTCTCCCAAGGTACGTTTACAGATTCGTCAAGTCGCAGTGTTCTTCTGATCTGAGAAATGCTTAATCTGATGAACTCTTCTTCCCTCGTCTACTGTTAGGCAGAAGAAGAACCCCATGGCGATTTACGTCGCGTCACGGCGGCTTTCCGCCAGAACAACCGCGGCGACGCTGCGTTACGCCACTGCTCTGAGATCTTATTCGACGTCGTTTAGGGAGGAGAGGGACACCTTCGGGCCGATCCAAGTTCCTTCCGATAAGTTCGGGATCTCATTTTTTTTACCATAACGTCTCGTTGACGATCTCAGTATTGTCTTATCGTTGTTGTTTCTGCGTCGTCAGGTTGTGGGGAGCCCAGACGCAGAGATCGCTGCAGAACTTCGAGATCGGCGGCGAGCGCGAGCGTATGCCCGAGCCAATCGTCCGCGCTTTTGGCGTCTTGAAGAAGTGCGCTGCCAAGGTACACCTATTATACTCTTAAAGGTTTTGGAGATTTTGCATCTAAGCGTTGTCGTTTTGGGTTGGTGATGACTGATGAGCTGATTGATTTTAGGTAAACATGGAGTATGGACTTGATCCAACGATTGGGAAAGCGATTATGCAAGCTGCTCAGGAAGTTGCTGAGGGAAAGCTCAATGATCATTTCCCCCTTGTTGTTTGGCAAACTGGTAGTGGCACTCAGAGTAACATGAATGCTAATGAGGTCACTTTCTTCCTTCTCTCATTGTTTAGTCGTACAATACATACAAGGAGGCATTGTGTTTATGTTTTGCTCTTTTAAAATTCTGCAGGTCATTGCTAACAGAGCAGCTGAGATTCTTGGTCGCAAACGTGGTGAAAAATGTGTCCACCCTAATGACCATGTCAACAGATCTCAATCCTCTAACGACACTTTCCCTACTGTAAGCTTTCCCTTTCAATTGCTTGCGCTGTTTGTTGTTCCTACTGTCGCTCATTTTGTTTTGGTTTTGTCTAGGTCATGCACATTGCAGCTGCAACCGAGATTAATTCAAGGCTCATCCCTAGTCTGAAAACTTTGCATACCACTCTCGACTCTAAGGTCTCTCCTCTCTTCTCAACTGACAGTTGCTTTGTAGATGTTGCCTTTTAAGGAACATCTTCTGAGCTTTGTTCTTTTTCTCTTTCTAGATATTAATTCCTCTTTGCATATCTGTTGCGTTTGTTAATTTTGCTCTCTGTATTCTGAAATCTTCCAAACTTATCTCGTTTTCTGGCAGTCCTTCGAGTTTAAAGATATTGTGAAAATTGGAAGAACTCACACTCAAGATGCTACTCCTTTGACGCTAGGACAAGAATTTGGTGGCTATGCTACTCAGGTATGCTCTCTACCAAA
>NC_027751.1:96658-133319 GCF_000695525.1 Brassica oleracea var. oleracea
ACAGGATTAAACACCAAGAAAGGGTATATCTCGTTTCTAACTTTATCACATCCCATGTTCATCTCCTCTTAGTCTAACTGTTGGTAATATCTGTATAGGTTTGACGTAAAGATAGCTGCTGCAGTTGCCGAAGAAACAAATTTGCCGTTTGTCACTGCAGAAAACAAGTTTGAAGCTCTGGTTAGCCTCTAAACGAGATAATATGTTTTATATTGTTGCTACATGAAATCAGTTTCTGAGTTTTTCTGCTCTTTCCAGGCTGCACATGATGCTTGTGTTGAAACCAGTGGGTCACTTAACACAATCGCCACATCGTTGATGAAGATTGCCAATGATATACGTTTTCTTGGAAGGTAATCTTCAGGGATTTGTTTTAATTTTCATCTTTATTCAAGAGTTTCAATATGTTCTTATGTGTTCAACATGTCTTTATATAGTGGTCCAAGATGTGGTCTTGGTGAACTTGTTCTGCCTGAAAATGAGCCAGGAAGCAGCATCATGCCTGTATGAATGCAGTCTTCCTTTATATCCGTCATTGTCGATACTTTTTATTCAAATGAATTTTAATCGTTGGCTGTCTCTCAGGGCAAGGTAAATCCTACACAGTGTGAGGCCTTGACTATGGTTTGTGCTCAGGTAAGTTCTGTTGATCAGTACATTCTTATTGACATAGGAGTCTAAATTGTTCCTGACGCTTTTGAGTTGCATTTTACAAAATTGCAGGTAATGGGCAACCATGTAGCTGTGACAGTTGGTGGGTCAAATGGTCATTTCGAACTGAATGTATTTAAGCCGGTGATTGCAAGCGCTCTCTTGCATGTACGTTAATCTCTCCCTCTCCCTTTGTGCACATATTTCTTATAAAATGTACCAATATATTAACCTATTGAACTTGCGTCTTTGACAGTCCGTGAGGTTAATAGCAGATGCTTCAGCTTCGTTTGAGAAAAACTGTGTAAGGGGTATTGAGGCCAACAGAGAAAGGATCTCAAAGCTATTGCACGAGGTATATAGGTCTTCTTCTCATTACTTTTCTGGTCTCAAAAGTATTCACCAATATGAAATAATGATTTTTTTTTTCTGGATCTGTAGTCTCTTATGCTTGTGACATCATTGAATCCGGTAAGTCTCCAAATGTGTAACTCTGCTTTTTTTTTTTTTTTTACAAAAAAATTTAAGTCAGTGCGAAATTTTTAAACCATATTGTTTACTTTACCAGAAAATCGGATATGACAATGCTGCAGCAGTTGCCAAGAAAGCTCACAAAGAAGGATCGACACTGAAGGTAAAAACAACAAAGTCTTTATACTTCATTAGGAAATCAAACTTACTTGAGAAGAGGTTAAAATTGATTTGCAAGAAGAACATAAACAGAGTGTTTTAGGCTGTATCAGTTTGTTAAATCTCTGAGTTTAAATTTTTTTTATCATACAGGAAGCGGCTCTGAAGTTAGGTGTTCTTACCGCTGAAGAGTTTGATACGCTTGTTGTTCCCGAGAAGATGATCGGACCCTCCGATTGATGTTGAGCCAAAAGCTTCATTTGGCATGTCCTATTCTTGTTAAGGTTGTAATGACAAATAAGCATAATTCAAATTTTGCATTGGAAGGATTCAATTCTTTGATGTATCAGTTATTTTTGTTGAATAAAAGAGTAACTTATCCATGTTTAGACCAAAACAGAAATTTAGTATGGGCCAATCAAACTAGCCCATTATTTGGTTTCAGGTCCATGCTGAAGAGTCTTTTTGTCTTTGTCTTGCGGATCTGAGAAGGAAGCTGAAGAAGAGTCTATGGGGAGAAGTCAAACCAGAGCTGCATGCAAGCCGAAGATTCCAAAGGATTCTCTTCTCTGAAAGATTGAATCCTATTTTTGAGATCTTGAGCGGGATAGAATCAGTGATGAAGAAGAGAATCGTTGACGATGAAGTCTATGGTTGCGTTCACGCCAGCCAGAGCTCATAGAGAGAGCTGAGAAGCGCAGTGATATAGTATCTGACCAACCGATATTAAGGCGAAGCTTCGAGGCGATCGTAGCAGTCAAAGAATAGATGATCTCGTGACTCAGGGAGCATGTTGCACAGTAGACACACCAGATCAGATTGAATCCCCCCCCCCCAGGTAATCAATCTGTCCCCACGCTTAAGCCAGACTATGTTGCGCCAAGGCACAAGAGGGTCTAGTTTCTCCAAGTAGATTTGATTATAAACCTGACTTGAGATGAACTTGTTACAGGAGATGAAGTCGTGTTCGTGTCAGGCGCAGTTGATAGAACCAATGAGGCTAAGTGAATGTGGAGAGCTTCCATTTCGGGTTGGGGAAATTCTCCAAGAGGAATGAATACCTGCGCTTGTCTTGGACCTTGCAGCGGACCAATGTAGGTGAGAAGAGGACCCACAACATGGATGAATGAATCTTTAGTAACAGTATCCCTAGAAATATAAGCATATTCTATCAAGCAAAAGTTTTGATCCGAGGGCTAGTGTTAAAGGATTTACTTTTATCGAGTAAACTAGTTGCTTAAAAAAATTTAATGTTGTCTTCTCCCTTTAAAATTGCATTTATCATCCAACTGACAAGATTATAAAAAACAAAATAAATAATTTTAAAAGGAAAACCAAAAGACTCTAGCCATTTAATAGTAACGGTAACTTTATTTTCCCCTATCTATATATATATATATATCTTCTTCTGTCATTCTATCTAAACTACACAGTCTACACTACACTCCATTACAATCCAAATGAATTGGTCTTTGACCCCAATGCTTCGGTCCTGGGGACAGCAGCCGGTTTATAGTCTTCTGAACTTGTTTGATCTGATGATGTTTCAGTGACTTGAGAGTGGGAAGGAAGCAGAAAGTCAAAGAAGAAGCAGGTTAAGATCGCTTCATTGAAATTCAGAACCGAGAGGTATGAGTTTCTGTGATAAAAAATATTGAAAAATTTACGGATCTATTTGTAGAAATTGACTGAGGCATGACTGTTGGTTGGTGTTTTGTGTCTCTGCAGCAAAGAGTTAAGGTGAAAGAGGAAGAAGTCTGCCGAGAAGATTCAAGCGATAGATGGTGGAAGAAAAAATGAGAATCCCCATTGCTCAAGGTATCTAATTTCGTTCTTTTTCTGTTTTTTTCAAATCTTTTTTTTTGGGGAGATTCTATATTTACTTGGATTGAAAAAGGAAGAAGCTTATGTGTATATTCATAGTGTGGAAACAATTAGAAACTAGCGTCCCATCATTTGATTGATCGTTAGAGGTTATGTTCCATTTGAATTTATACTTATGAGATCACTTTGTTATTTCTATCAGTTCTTGGCAATATTCTACATTTGCTTAGATTGAAAATGGAAGAAGCTTATGTGTATCTTCATAATGTGGAAACAATTATGAGATCATTTTGTTATTTCTATCAGTTCTTGGCAAATATTCTATATTTACTTTGATTGAAAATGGAAGAAGCTTTATGTATTCATAATGTGAAAACAATTAGAAACTAACATCCTGTCTATTTGAATGATTGTTAGAGAGGTTAGGTTCCATTTGACTTTTACACTTATGAGATCACTTTGTTATTTCTATCAGTTCTTGGCAAATATTCTATATTTACTTTGATTGAAAATGGAAGAAGCTTTATGTATTCATAATGTGAAAACAATTAGAAACTAACATCCTGTCTATTTGAATGATTGTTAGAGAGGTTAGGTTCCATTTGACTTAACACTTATGAGATATTTTGTTATTCCTATCAGTTCTTGGCAATATTCTATATTTTCTTAGATTGAAAAGGAAGAAGCTTATGTGTATATTCATAATGTAGAAACAATTAGGAACTAGCATCCTATCTATTTGAATGATTGTTAGAGAGGTTAGGTTCCATTTGACTTTTACACTTATGAGATCACTTTGTTATTCCTATCAATCCTTGGCAATATACAGTTTTCCCCTCTTGTTTTAAACGTTTTAAAAAAATTGCTTGTTTGCAATCATGTGATGATGATGTGCATGTTTGTTTGTTTCCGTGCAATCATGTGATGAGGAAGAAGAAGCTTGTGAGATTGGAGATGGTCAGGAGGAGCTTGAGAATGAGAGCTGATATTAGGATTATGAAACATTTGGTCACGTGGCCAACGTCAAAGGTTTCTCCATTTTTCTATTATGTCTTTCTTGTCACCCGCCAATAGATTTCAATTGCTAATCTGTTATGTTTATGTGCCTTTTGGTTGGTCAGGTAGTGTTATATGTTGGGAGTCTTGAGCATATCTTCAAGCAAGAAGGCATGCGTGGCTTATACCGTGGTCTTTTTCCCCTACCGTCATGGCTCTTCTCTCCAATTGGGCGGTGAGTGAGTTCAACTTGTTCTACTACGTCTTTGATCCTGGAGCAAAGGAAGTAGATTGCTTGTTCTAAACAAGTTTTGTAAGTTTTTCTTTTTTTTTTTTGGCAGGTTTATTTCACAATGTACGACCAGCTCAAGAGCTTTTTAATTTCAAATGGTTAATCTTTATAGCTTTTATTTTACTTTGTTTCTGCTTCCAGTTTTCTTAATCAAACAATGGGGGTTAATCTTCTCACATGCAATTAGATGAGGATCACAAACTCAGCGTTAGTGCTAACGTAATGGCTGCCTCTGGTGCTGGAGCTGCAACCACCATTGCCACTAATCCTCTTTGGGTTGTCAAGACTCGTCTTCAGGTCCCTTTTTCTTCTACTTGGCTTTGATTTATGCAATCAAAGAAGGAACGTTAAGTATTTACCCCTGCCCTGCTTTAACAATAAGAATATGTTGTCTTTGAATCCTTCATCAGACACAAGGAATGAGAGCGGGTGTAGTGCCATACAAGAGTGTATACACTCTCTGCTTTAAGGAGAATAGCTTACGAGGGAAGGAATCCGCGGATTGTACAGTGGACTTGTGCCTGCACTAGCTGGTATCAGTCACGTTGCCATTCAGTTTCCTACTTATGAGATGGTCAAAACCTACTTGGCCAATAAAACTAAGCTTTTATTTACCATCCCAATTATACATACAATCTTTGTGGACTGGAGGACGACGTAAACTGAAAGTGTGTGAACGAAACAGGTGATAAATCAATGGATAATCTGAATGCTCGTGACGTAGCAGTTGCCTCAAGGCTCATCCCTTTGACTCTAGGACAAGAAGTTGGTGGCTATGCTACTCAAGTATGTTGTCTATCAAAACTGAAATTCATGTGCAGTCTGGAATTCTTTTTAATCCTCATGATCGCAGGTTAAGTATGGACTTTATCGAGTCACATGCACTCTACCCCGCTTCTATCAGGTTTGAGAAAATGATATCTTTTGAGGATCTGATTTGCTCTACTTGTCCAATTTTCACTGAGCTCTAACGTTCCAGAAATGTTTGACCAGCTTGCACAAGGAATAACTGCTGTTGGGACAGGATTAAACACCAAGAAAGGGTATATCTCATATTTTATTTCCATCTTAAGTTCATCAACTCATAGTCGGCTGCTTGTAATATATGTTCAGGTTTGATGTAAAGATAGCTGCTGCCGTGGCCGAAGAAACAAACCTACCGTTTCTCACTGCCGAAAACAAATTCGAAGCTCTGGTTAGCCTCTAAACGAGATAAGATGCTTTTATATTGTTGATACATGAAATCAGTTTTTGAGTTTTTCTGCTTTTTCCAGGCTGCACATGATTGCTTGTGTTGAAACCAGTGGGTCAACTTAACACAGTCGCCACATCATTGATGAAGATAGCCAATGATATACGTTTTCTTGGAAGCTATTTTTCTGAATTTCAGGTACTCGTTTTTATATTCATTATTCAAGAGTTACAATATGTTTTTTATGTGTTAAACATTTCTTTATATAGTGGTCCAAGATGTGGTCTTGGTGAACTTGTCCTGCCTGAAAAATGAGCCAGGAAGCAGCATCATGCCTGTATGAATTATATCCGTCTTTGTCGTTACTTTTTATTCAAATGAAATTTAATCGTTGGCTGTCTCTCTTCATCTCAGGGCAAGGTAAATCCTACACAGTGTGAGGCCTTGACCATGGTTTGTGCTCAGGTATGCTCTATTCATCAGTACATTCTTACTGACACAAGAATCTAATTTTTTCCTGACTCTTTTGAGTTGCATCTTACAAAATTGTAGGTAATGGGCAACCATGTAGCTGTGACAGTTGGTGGGTCAAATGGTCATTTCGAATTGAATGTATTTAAGCCGGTGATTGCAAGCGCTCTCTTGCATGTACGTTAATGTCTCTCTCCCTTGTGCATCTATTCAGATTGATAGCAGATGCTTCAGCTTCGTTTGAGAAAAACTGTGTGAGGGGCATTGAGGCCAACAGAGAAAGGATCTCAAAGCTATTGCACGAGGTATATATGGCTTCTTTTTAATTTGCTGGTCTCAAACCAATATGATAATTAATGATCTCTGTCCGGGAACTGATTCTTTGTTTTTAATGTATTTCTTATGTATCTGTAGTCTCTTATGCTTGTGACATCATTGAATCCGGTAAGTGTCCAAATGTTTAACTCTGCCTCTTTTTTTTTTTTTTTACAAATAAGTTTAACTCAATGCTAAGTTTTTAAACCATATTGTCTACTTTATCAGAAAATCGGATATGACAATGCTGCAGCAGTTGCCAAGAAAGCTCACAAAGAAGGATCGACATTGAAGGTAAACACAACAAAGTCTCTATGCTTCATCAGGAAATCAAACGTACTTTAAAATTGATTTGCAAGAAGAGAAGACAAGGTTCTTTGGTCTGTATCAGTTTGTTAAATCTCGAATTTTAAATTTTAACCTACAGGAAGCAGCTCTGAAGTTAGGTGTACTTACTTCTGAAGAGTTTGATACGCTTGTTGTTCCCGAGAAGATGATCGGCCGATTGATGTTGAGCCAAAAGCTTCATTTTACCATGTTTTATTCTTGATAAAGAGGTTGTAATGACAAATAAGCAAATCCCCAAACTCAAATTTTGCATTGGAAGGATTCAATTCTTTATGTATCACAGAGTTACTTTTATGTTGAAAAAAAGAGCAACTATTCATGTTTAGACCAAAACAAGAAAGAGTAAACTATTTTATTCATGCCAGGATGAAGGAAGGAGAAGACTGAATGTGTGTGTTATATTATAAGGTAAGGCTTTGGTGGGTGTGATACGGGTGCTGGGGTAGGACTTGACGCTTTTGCCAATATTGTGTTTCGAAGGCCTTTTGTGGCTTTAGGATACATTTACCACTTGCTCTGAATCAATTTGTTTAATATGGGCCTATTAAACTAGCCTAATAATCGGATTTTGCCAAAATCAGATTTTATTTAGTATGGGGCCATTATCAAACTAGCCTAGTTCGATTACATCCGGAAAGCCTGAAATGAGATTTTGCCACGGGCAAACAAACGTACGCGCTAAACCGAGGATCTAGGAGAAAAGGCGCGCGTGTGGGTGGATCGCAGCGCCCCCACTTGTAGGGCAGAAATGTATTTTTTAAAATAAAAATTAGAGAAAACAGAGGGCGTCCAATGTATCTGTCTGAACACTTTTCCGTTTTTGTTGGATTTTTATTTATTTTCTGTCTCAATCAGTCAATTGTTGGTTCAATGTATCTTCCCTTTTCAGTCTTCTTCATCTTCTTCTTCTTTTTTTTTTATTGTCTTTCTTCAAATCATGAACAAAACTTGTTTTATTTCCCTTAGAAAAATATGTATTTGTTAGTTCATTATTTAGGACCAACTTTTACGTATATGACTATTTCATGGCATGTGTTTAGTATATAATACAGATCATTGAAAGAAAGCGCATTTTATACTTCCTCCTTTTCAAAATACTTGAAGTTTTAAGATAGTGCACAAAAACTAAGAATTTTTTTTTTTATTTTTAAAATATAATTAAAATATAAATTAAAAATCATTTTAACCAATTACAAAATATACTACAAAATATCATTGGTTACATAGAAATATGAAAACATCGTCTATTTTGAAACATAAAAAACTTCTTTAGACATCATCTATTTTGAAGCCGAGGCAGTATATCTTAAAGTAAGTAGAAGTTTTAGAAACATTGCATCTGAACATCGAGAAATCGATAAAGGAAAACCGAATAAAATATACAATTGAACGTACCACTTGAGATTGGACTCTGAAGTATGGGCTGGGAGGCCCTAAACTACGTCCAATCATCTACCGACACGTCACCTTATTCCCACGTATGGATTGAGTTTTCACCTCCACGTCAGCTTCGGCACGTGCCATGACTCTCTCTCTCTCTCTCCGTGACGCTTTTTTCTCTCTCCCTCGCAGGTTCACTTTGATTCACTGTCTGTCGTCTCTTTTCCCATGAAAGCTAAGACGAGAGATCTCTGGGACCTTTCCTTTTCTTCATAAGCTACGACCTTCCAAGGTTTGTCATCTCTTCTCCTTCTTCCTCATTTCATCTGTACAAGTTTTGTAAGTTTGATGAGAATCTCCATAGCTCTAGTAGAGGTTTGATTTCACTGATTTAGCATTTCTTCTGATCGATCTGTGTTGTTAAGTTTCTCTCAGATCGGACTTGGATCGGTTTTTTTTGTATTGATTCCGATTTACTCATCTGATAGCAATTATAGAGCAGACTCCAACTCTCTCCAACGTTAGTGGCTAATTAAAATGGAGCCGTGTGATTGTTTTGAGACAAATGCGAATCAGGACGACCTCTTAGTCAAATACCAATACATCTCCGACGCCCTCATCGCTCTCGCCTACTTCTCCATCCCACTCGAGCTCATCTACTTCGTCAACAAGTCAGCCTTCTTCCCTTACAAATGGGTCCTCATGCAGTTCGGCGCCTTCATCATCCTCTGCGGCGCCACCCACTTCATCAACCTCTGGATGTTCTTCAACCACTCCAAAGTCGTCGCCATCGTCATGACCCTCGCCAAAGTCTCCTGCGCCGCCGTCTCCTGCGCCACTGCCCTCATGCTCGTTCACATCATCCCTGATCTTCTCAGCGTCAAGAACCGTGAGCTGTTCCTCAAGAAGAAGGCCGACGAGCTTGACAGAGAGATGGGTCTCATCCTCACCCAGGAGGAGACTGGGAGGCACGTGAGGATGCTTACTCATGAGATCAGAAGCACTCTCGATAGACATACTATTCTTAGGACCACCCTCGTTGAGCTCGGTAAGACTCTTTGTCTCGAGGAGTGCGCCTTGTGGATGCCCTCTCAGAGTGGTTTGTATCTTCAGCTTTCTCATACTTTGAGCCATAAGATACAAGTCGGAAGCAGTGTGCCTATTAATCTCCCGATTATTAACCAGCTCTTCAACAGCGCTCAAGCGATGCACATACCTCACACGTGTCCCTTGGCTAAGATTGGGCCTCCTGTTGGGAGATATGCGCCTCCCGAGGTTGTTTCTGTCCGTGTGCCTCTTCTGCATCTCTCGAATTTCCAGGGAAGTGACTGGTCTGATCTCTCTGGTAAAGGCTACGCTATCATGGTCCTGATTCTTCCAACTGATGGTGCGAGAAAATGGAGAGACCATGAGTTGGAACTTGTCGAAGTTGTGGCGGATCAGGTCTATATATATTCATATATGTTTTTGATTTTTGTAATCTGTCTCTGACTCTCTCTCTTTATTGATTCAGGTGGCGGTGGCTCTTTCACACGCAGCGATTCTGGAGGAATCAATGCACGCTCGTGACCAGCTTATGGAGCAGAACTTTGCATTAGACAAGGCTCGCCAAGAGGCGGAGATGGCGGTACATGCTCGGAATGACTTCCTAGCTGTCATGAACCACGAGATGAGGACGCCGATGCATGCCATCATCTCTCTCTCTTCTCTCCTTCTTGAGACCGAGCTATCTCCAGAGCAGAGAGTTATGATCGAGACAATACTGAAAAGTAGCAATCTCGTGGCTACGCTCATCAGCGACGTTCTGGATCTGTCGAGATTGGAAGATGGGAGCTTGCTCTTGGAAAATGAACCGTTCAGTCTCCAAGCCATCTTTGAAGAGGTAAACTACTAATTATATCCCTCCAGATTAAGCAGTGAAGTCCATTATCTTCACACAAAAGCTTTGAATCTGTAGGTCATCTCTCTGATAAAGCCAATCGCATCGGTGAAGAAACTATCGACGAATCTGATCCTATCTGCAGACTTGCCGGCTTATGCTATAGGCGATGAGAAACGTCTGATGCAAACTATTCTCAACATCATGGGCAACGCTGTGAAATTCACCAAGGAAGGCCACGTCTCCATCATAGCTTCTATCATGAAACCTGAGTCCTTGAGAGAATTACCATCTCCTGACTTCTATCCAGTTCCAAGTGACAATCACTTCTACCTATGCGTGCAGGTTAGTCCCAACCAATCCACATAGGTTATTAGAGCTTCATAGTACTTGTGTTGTTGTAAATGTTAATGATATGGGTGCAGGTGAAGGACACAGGATGTGGAATTCACACGCAAGACATTCCGTTTCTCTTCACCAAATTTGTGCAGCCTCGGACTGGAGCTCAGAGGAACCATTCTGGTGCAGGACTCGGTCTAGCTCTCTGCAAACGGTAATGCACTCAAAAGTATATCATATATTAATATGAAGTGTAAGCATGTGGTGGTGTAACAAAAGAGCTAAAGAGTGAGAGCATTTTATCTATGGCTAGGTTCGTTGGGCTAATGGGAGGATGCATATGGATAGAAAGCGAAGGGATAGAGAAAGGCTGCACGGCTTCGTTCATAATCAGGCTAGGTATCTGCAACGGTCCGGGCAGTAGCAGCGGTTCAATGGCGCTACGTCTTGCAGCCAAATCACAAACAAGACCGTGGAACTGGTGATAACATTACGATGGATGGTGACTTCCATTGAGGAGAGCTTTTTGGGTAACTATCACACGCAGCAGGAAGAGAAAGGAGAATGTATTATTATTATATACATGGTCGGAACGGTTGAACTGATCTTTAACTTATTGGATTTTTGTTGGATGTAATTTGTAAATAAAAATACATACATATATTAATATATTATATGTATGCCGGGAGGTGTATCTCTGTCTTTTGATCAGCGTTTGTTGAAGTTTTATCTTGAGAGAACATAGCATATGGCATATGTACTACTAGTTCAAAGATGGACTCAGTGTGGTCTGTTTGAATCCCTATGAAATAAAAGAATTACCAGCTTCAATACAAATTAATACGAACATGTGCTTTTGGTTATAACTGAAGAGAGGTTAGGTTTTTACCTGAGCAAGTCGTTGATCTCGCCTAGCTTGGCCTCAAAACTGATCAGATGGAATGTGTTTTCTCTTCCGACACCAGTTTGAGACTACTTGGTTTTCAAGTTTTTAGGAGAAAGTGGAGGAGACTCGCAAGCATTTATCAGATGACCACCACCACCGCCTACTTCTTTATTCTTGTTGCTGTTGAGGCAGTTTCTTTTGGTCAAATCGTTTGGGAAATTGAGTTCTGGGCCAATTAATTTTTATGTAGATAAGATGGACAAGCTCTGATCATGCCCTAAAACTAGTAGAAAATATAACGTTTTTTGTCAATGCCGTAGTAAGCCAAGAAGAACCCAAGTAGAGAGTCAGAGATAAACGACAGCATGCCTGTAAAATAGTATTAAATACTCTCTCCGTTTCTAAAAGATCTATATTCTAGAGAAAAATTTTATTTCAAAAATGTATATATTTTATATTTCCAATGTAATTTTTGTCAACTAATAATGAGAAATTGTGAAGTTCAAAAACATTAATTGCATTTCTTAAAATCTTATTGGTTTAAAAATATAAGAAATATAAAATTACAAAAAACTATGCATTTATAGCTAAATTTTAATATGTTTTGTTAAAAATTGCGAAAATTCTAAAACATTGATTTTTTAGAAACGGAGTATATAACCATTTTATTTTTGCATGGCAAAAGAATAGAGTCAGATAATCGTGGAATAAAATTGAACATAAATCACCTATAATTACTGGCCGCACGTCTTCTAATGCATAATCATGCAATGATTGGGATCATGAGCTAAAACGTGCGCCCAACTCACATCCCTTATTCTCATTTTATAATTTTGGACGTTTAAACCTAGTCGCTAAAACCCTATATAGCTATCATTATACAACATCTCGTTCGTCAACAGAACACATTTATACATCTATAATACAGTTGAACAAAGCTCTCGTAAGTTAGAAACTAAAAAATGGCCCTACAATGTTCGTTTTTCTTCATTCCATGCATGCTGCTTATCTCGTCCCTGGTCACCGCCCGAGCAGACACAACCACCGACGGAGAACTACTTTCTTCCATGATCGGAGTTCAAGGTCTTATCTACTGTAAACAAGGATCCAAGCTTACCCCTCTCCAAGGTAATATACGTCATATATAATGTAACTGATTATGTAATTATCATAATGAACGCGGCTTCAAAAAAAGATAAGAAAAGTTGCATATGTTAAATTTTTATTTTAAAAAGTTAATTACGGACTTTAAAAGTAGATAAGTATATTATAAGAAACGAAGTTGTATATAAATTCAATACGTGGACAGGTGCGGTGGCGAGGGTGACATGCGAGACGGCGGACGAATACGGTTACGAGGGAGAGGACGTGACGGTGCTCAGCCAAGCGACGGATGCTAAGGGTTATTTCCTGGCGACGCTTTCTCCATCGGAGGTGAAGGGGTTAAAGAAGAAGGTGATCAAGATTAAAGAGTGCAGAGCGTTTCTTGAGCTTTCTCCAGCTGATACCTGTTCTTATCCGACTGAGATCAACCGTGGAATTAGCGGAGCCATTCTCCAGACATATCGTCTCTTAGAAAACAAGCTTAAGATGAAGCTCTTCACCGTTGGTCCTTTCGTGTTCTCCCCTGAGGAAACTCAGGATAAGTCTATCCCCGATGGTTACTAAATATGATTTAACAATCCTTTTTTCTATACATGCCTTAAACGGGCGTCAGTGGGACACATGATTTTGTGATCCCACAATTGTCAAACGTTGTTTTCTTTCTTGTTTAACATCCACCACTTGCTTCCTTGTTTTGAAATCGATCAGCAGTATCAAGTGGTTGTAATGAATTTGCAAATACAAATTCTTACATATACATATATTCAGCAACACCTTGCTAACAAATTGATAAATATATTAGCATCTATTCGCTTTTTGAGAACTCCATTTTCGTACCAATGGATGTAGTTGCTCTGATTAGAAGCAGCTAGCAAATTACTTGTATTCGTTTAGAATCTGCTTATACTGTTTGTACAGACATATATACCTCTTTTAATGTGTTTTTGAATAGGCAATATATATACATATACATATCCCTTTAGGTTTCTTCATTTCGCTGAGCATGACTCTCTCCAAGATTCTCCCCTAGATGGTTCTTTTTTTTTTTGTGAAACATCATTTATTTAAATTAATTAAACTTGGTTCTGGTACATTAAAGAGATAGTCTATTTGGCAACAGAGTCTGCTCTAGCATTAGCTAGTCTAGGAATAAACATAAACTCAATAGCAGTAAAACGATAAGAGAGAAGATATATGTCGTTGAGGAGTCCTGCGATCTCTAGATGTCTTCCCTTGGACTTCACGAGTTTGATGAGCACCTGTGAATTGGAGAAGATCGAGAGAGAGTTAATCCCACAACTGTGAGCAGAGATCATGGCGGTTCGCAGCACCAAAGTTTCCGCGATTGGGGGCGACGCCACAAAGGGTGCTGTCGTTGAGTGAGGTGTGGATGTTCCTGCATCATCGATGATCCAAGCAAGCCCTAGATGGTTCTATCTTTAGTTGTTTTGTAATGTTTCTAGTTTCATTCTACCGTCGAACATGTTTCTGGGATCTTCTGCTTCGGTTGTAAACTTTCATGCTTTTTGACTTTTTTTTTAAATTTAAGTTGGTGTTACAAAAAAAGAAAAGAATAGGCAATACATATATGATATATCCAAACTATATAGTAGGGGGCATGCTTGATGTACTTGCTGTTATTTCATTGAAGAGTGATTACTACTCCAGTTTTAGAAGTAGCCAGCATTCCGGCGGCAAAGAGTATTTATTGTCAAATAATGCAATATGAAGAAGGCACATGCCTTATCCGCGTAATTCGAACAACTAGCACTGCTAGTGGGTTTTGCTTAAGTAAATAGAATATACTAAACGAAAACTGTACTTTATACAGATGATCTTCAACTCCATTACGAAAGTCGTTTACATTTTTTTTAGTTACGCAAACACTTCAACTCCATTGGCATTGCATGAAATTCTTCACGCGTTGTATGAGAGTAACGTCGCCGTTTCAAGACTTTCTTTATTCAAAGAGATAGAGAGAAGTGACTTGGGATCCCAAACTTGAGAACTGAGACACGATTAAATTTACTAATACGTCAACGCCAATGTCCTGCCAAATTTATTTTCATTCCATTTCGTTTTAGACTTACGATTTATCCAAACGAGAAAACTCCTAAAAAAATTAAAAAATATTTCGCTGATCTATCACCTATGTTTACTACCATTACCGTTTTCAACTGATAATTTTTTTAAAAGTTTCACACATATTAAAAACACAGTATGTAATTATTTTGCATCTTTTAACAATATTTTATGACTTTTAACCAATAATAATTTAAAATTTTCAGTTAACTTAAAAACTCATCTCATTAGCTAATAAAAATGTATAGAAACTAAAAATACATATTGTGAAATAAGAAAAAGCTATAAAACTATAATTTATTTCTGTAAAAACATAAGAAATATTAATTGTACTAGTTTATTCCAGGTTTTACTGTATATATGCTCATAATTTTGTATGATTTTATACCTACCTATACATATCTACTAGGGTGAGGCTAAGGATGGGCTTCAACCCTAAAATTAGAGAGATATCTTAGGGAAAATTAGAGAGATATCTTAGGGTTGGAAGATATACATTTTTTTTCTGGGAGACAAATTAAAAACTTAAGACATTAAAAGAAAAATCAAGTTATGTTTGCCATCAAGTAAAAGAAACCCCATAACTTCTAAAATCCAAACAGTTAACCTGTTAATAAATTTACTTCATATTGAAACGATTTTACGGCCAAATACATGTGTAGCTAATGGATTCAATTATTAGAAAAGAAAAAGATATTGATATCTACTAGTACATTCTATTCAAACTGATGTGATTTCATGATTATATATACAAACATATCCAAATAAGTATCTCCTGGCTGTCCTCTAACTAAGTCTTAACTCAATAACAAAAGTTCTATACCCAGCCAATTTAATGCGACAAAATTAGTTAACTTATCAATAATTGGAGCTGCTACAATTATACATCAAAATAAATAAACAATTTTGTTTGTTGGCAACAAAATATATGTATATACATTTCGTTTGTCAATTTATATTTGGATCCCAATTCATGTTGTAAAATATGACGTCATTCCATATGAGTTATATTCCATCTGTTTCATAATAGATATACGATGTTATAACTAAAAGCACAAATATTAAAAAATTTACTTTAATTTAAAAACACACTATTAATCATAAAAAAACTATAAAATGCAATTGATTAAACAATTTCCAATAAAATTAAAATTAACCTTAAAATTTTAAAGCATCTTATATATATTTTAAAATATCAAAAACCTTACATATTAGGGAGTAAGTGTTTATCTCATTTACTCTCACATGCATGGAAACTTCCCAGCAAGCATAAGGTAAAGTCGTAAAACGAATTCTATTTGCAATAGCTGTAGTCTATCAAAGTTTACAATGTCAAGATCTTGACTTTAGTTGATGTGTAATGTGCTGTTTTACCGACATGTTATATATATAGTCGAAAATTTTCTTGAAATGCCTAACGTTGGTTGACAATTATAAACTGCGAAAACAAAAGTTGGTCAAAATTTATTATACAAGTAAGGTCATTAAAGATCAATTAATCTTCAACTTGAACACCAATTTATGATTGTCGAGGATGTAGTTTCATTACGCTTTAGTTACGGTAATCATTTGTCTAATTGTTTTAGTGAGAAACAGATCTACGTATATACGTGTGGATATTATTATAACAGTAATATGATATATATGTTTGAAATTTGTGACACCGTCAAACTATAGATGTACACACACAATTATTGACTTGAACTTGTATGTATTCAGAAATCAACGTTCTTCAAATCCCTATAAATAATCCAACACACTTGACACAATTCCTCAAACCGAACACACAATAAAGCTCTAAACAAAAATAAAAAGATGTCTCAAATTTTCATGTTCTTGGTCACCCTTAGCTTCTTCTCCATATTGTCATCTCCTTCTCTCGCCGCAGGACCTCAGGCCACAGGAAACGCCACGTCCCCATCAAATGTATGTCGCTACGCACCGGATCCATCTTACTGTAGATCAGTTCTCCCAAACCAGCCCGGAGATGTTTACTCCTACGGTCGTTTCTCTCTCAGACGGTCCATCTCACGTGCCAGGCGGTTCATCTCAATGATCGACTATCAACTAAACCGGAAAGGCAAAGTGGATGCTAAATCCACCTTGCGGGCACTCGAAGACTGCAAATTCCTAGCCAGCCTTACTATAGACTTCCTCCTTAGTAGCTCACAGACCGTAGATGCCACCAAAACGCTGTCGGTTTCGAGGGCTGACGATGTTCATACTTTCCTAAGTGCTGCGATCACCAACGAACAGACTTGCCTTGAAGGACTTAAATCCACGGCATCTGAAAATGGTCTCTCTGGTGATCTTTACAACGATACAAAACTCTATGGGGTCTCTCTTGCCCTCTTTTCCAAAGGTATATAAACAAAACAAAAAAAATTAACATGCACGTATTCTCCATTTATTATAATCTACTCAGCACGTAATTTTCTATAACGTGGCACGATATCTGCATTTTATTTCTACATACTTGTGGGATTGATGTTTTATTTCTAGAAATGATTACCACATTGATCTACTCACAACAGAAAAATGTAGAATAATAATCTCTAGCTGAATAGGCACTTTTTTATACTGTCACATGAAATTATGGATTGGTGTGTTCACTTTGTAGGTTGGGTGCCAAAAAGGAAAAGATCGAGGCCGGTTTGGAAACCAGAAGCCAGCTTCAAAAAGTTTTCCGGCTTCCGTAACGGTAGATTACCGTTAAAGATGACGGAAAGGACGCGTGCCGTTTACAACACCGTGACTAGGTCTGGGAGAAAGCTTCTCCAAACTGGAGTAGACGCTGTTCAGGTCAGCGATATCGTGACGGTGAATCAGAACGGGACGGGAAACTTCACGACTATAAACGAAGCTGTAGCTGCCGCGCCTAATAAAACTGACGGTAGTAACGGTTATTTCTTGATCTACGTAACGGCGGGATTGTACGAGGAATACGTGGAGATTCCGAAGTACAAGAGGTATGTGATGATGATCGGTGACGGCATTAACCAAACTGTTATCACCGGAAACCGGAGCGTCGTTGATGGATGGACCACTTTCAAGTCCGCCACATTTAGTAAGTACTTCATATATCTCACAAAACATAAAGTAAAAACCAATCTATATAGAAAAAAATATTCGTTTTTATTCTTTAAAACATAGTGTTATACGTGAAAAACGTAGAACATAATATGTGGCTTAAATTGGATGAACATATTATATTTAGAGTTTTAGTCACCACAAAGTAAACAAATATTTGAAAATATGATCAAGGCATATTATAATTAGAGTTTTAGAAACATTTGTTTGTCACATATAACTAGGCCTACATATAACTATTTTTAAAATTATTGCAAGTCCACCGAAAGTCTAGACTTGGTCCATGCAATAGAAGGCGACTTGGTCGGATGGTCCACCGAAAGTCTTGACTCCACGTCAATTCGTCGTGTCCTCGACTAACCTAATACCATAATCCATTAAACTAATCAAACTTTTATTTATTTCCAAATAATTTATTTATTTCTACAAGAATTCTTTATCATAACCACCCTCGCTAACCAACTAAACGTATTTGTTTTGAACCTGGTAAGTTTTTTTTAGTGAAATAATCAACTAACTCTACATTTTGTTCACAAAATCGCAGTTCTAACAGGTCCTAACTTTATTGGCGTGAACATAACAATCCGCAACACGGCAGGACCAACCAAGGGTCAAGCCGTCGCATTGAGGAGCGGTGGAGACTTCTCTGTATTCTATAGTTGTAGTTTCGAAGCCTATCAAGATACCTTATATACGCATTCTCTCAGACAGTTCTATCGTGAATGTGATGTTTATGGTACGGTTGACTTTATATTCGGCAATGCTGCAGTGGTGTTACAAAAGTGTAATTTGTATCCACGTCAGCCTCGTCAAGGTCAGGCGAACGAGGTTACAGCTCAAGGTCGTACCGACCCGAACCAGAACACTGGAACTGTGTTACATGGGTGTACAATAAGACCCGCGGATGATTTGGCTTCGAGCAACTATACAGTAAAAACTTATCTTGGTCGGCCGTGGAAGGAATATTCGAGAACTGTTGTTATGCAGACATACATAGACGGGTTTCTTGACCCGACTGGCTGGAACGCATGGTCTGGAAATTTCGCATTGAGCACACTTTACTATGCGGAATACAATAACACAGGACCTGGCTCTAGCACGACAAACAGAGTCACTTGGCCAGGTTATCATGTCATTAACGCTACTGATGCTTCAAATTTCACCGTCACCAATTTTCTTGTTGGCGAAGGTTGGATCGGACAAACCGGGGTGCCTTTCGTGGGTGGAATGATTGCATAATTAACTTTATACTATAACATTATACTATGTTTCTTTATATCATTTAGTTATCATTCATATGTTCTTTTTTTCTTTAAATAATTGTGAATTCGGGTCAATATAACTTAGTGGTGTCTGATTCCCATTCCAACAATGACTACGATTTGTCTTAATAAATTACTACTACTTCTTTTGCTGCAATATTCACAACCGACTGATCTTTTAGGAATTTAAAATCAACGGGTTTCAAGAGCCAACACTAAATAAATAACAAATGAAATTTTTCATATATATTAATTGATAAACATTACAACATTGTTTTGTACCCACATGTCAGCATAAAAGTGAAATTCAGAATTTTAAGAGAAATAAATTGGTCCACCTTAATTTATATTATACTTTTTATTAAACTAACTATTAAATTGATAAATAATGTACAAAATAATAATCTTGCATTTTCCTTAAATAAAAGCTAAGGAATTGTCTAATATGATTAATGTATATATGACAATTAACGATTATGAATAATAAATAATAAATATTATATAATAATTTTTGTATCTTAGTTTTTTGTTTAATTTTATATTATTAAAAGATATTAAAAAATCACATTAACTTATATTTTGAATTTGTAAAACGACTATAAATTACTAAAAATGTTAAATGTCTCACACTAAAATTTTGTAATAAATGATTTTTTTTTTGGTAATAACAAGATACAAACGATCATATATCGTATGAATATGAAATCTCATTTACTAGACATTCATATTATATATTAATATAGTTTAAAATTAAACTATATAACATAGAAAATATTTAAATATTATAATTTCTTAATTTGTATTGAAAAAAGTATTGAAACCTTAAGAGGGTTAGTTTTTAAGAGGGTTCTTAGGGTTAAAGATGCTCTTAATATTTTAATTTTGAAATTTGCATTAAAAAATTGCACATTAAAAATTTTGTGTTTATCATATGAGTATGAATTCTCAATAATAAATATGTTTATTAAAATATATTATATATTATATCATTAAAATTTAGTTATATATCATATAAAATAAATAAAATGATTTTTTGATTTATTTACCAAAAAAATATCGTGAATAAATAAGATGTATTGTTTTGATTTATGTGCTTACTCTAATTTAATTATATACATAATACATAAATGGATACAAATAAATTATACTTAAAAAATATTTATAAATATATATAATTCATCTTGCGGCAGTTAAGGGGGTCTTAAGCTAGTTAATGTAAGTAAAAAGCTCTTCGCAGGCCACCAGCACCGAGGTGACGAAGTCGCGCTCTCGGGGTCCAGGAGTGACGGCCGCGTGGGCCCGTATTAGTGCCACGTGTTGAAATTTCATGCGGGTTTGGCAAAAAATACAACCATTTGAAGTTTCCTCTCTTGGCCCACAAGCCACATCCGGTTTAGATGCTCCATAGCCTTTTCAATGATAAAACCGGGTTAATAGAGCCTTCAAACTCTGTGGGAATCTCCACCGTGAGACCATCTAAATCGATAGGCTGTCTCTCACACGCCTCCATAGGAAACCTCAACGGCGAAGACGACGAAGAGGAGGAAGAAGAACATCCAGTTTCTATGTCCTCGACCGGTTTAACCGGAGTGATTTGTTCGGTGGACATATTCTCGGGTTGAACCGGAGCTCTGCAAAGCGGGCAAGTGGAACTGGAACGGAACCAAGTATCGATGCAATCGACGTGAAAAGCGTGGCCACATTTCGGGAGGCAACGGCCGTGGTCTTCTTCCTCGAACTCAGACAAGCAAACGGAACACTCCTCCAGTGGCGATTGATGATGAGTCTCCGAGGAGTAAACGAAGATCGGAATCTTCTCGAGGATCGCTGGATCGAGAGGGGAGAGTGAGGAGGAGGAGATGGTTGAGGCGGAGAGAGCACGGAGGTGAGCACGAATCCGGCGGCGAATGCGACGGTTCTGACGGCGGAATAGCCATCTGGCGTAGCTGTGGAAGCAGATGATCATAATAAGGGCGACGGAGAGGATGATCACTGAGGATATCATGATTTTGCCACTAAGAGCGTGGCCTGGAGACGCATGGCTGATGCTCCCCCACATTGGCTTGCTGCTTTCTTCTGCGATTCCCATGGTTTCTATTTCTAGAAAGAGAGAGGAGAAAGACTACGAATATAAAAGGAAAGTGTTTAGGCAGAGAGAGTATAGCTGCTTATTATGTGTTGTATGGGTTTTAGATCCCCTTATTTATATAGGCTACGGGAACAAAAAAATAAAAACCAAACTTTCAAATTGTTTTCTTTTTTTTTGCTAAAAAATATAATTTTATGTTTTTATATACTTTTGATTCAAATAATTGTGTGTGTGTGTTTTTGGTGTTTGACCAACTATCCCTTATGGGATTATGTATCATGTATAGTATAACACATTAATCAACAAACCTCTGGAAAATATCAACGGATGGTATAGTGTATTACACAATCAACATATAATTACTAGTAATCACAGCTGGAAATTGATGTGTCATAATTATTGTAAGTATTTGGAAACTAATTTCCTTTTGGGTCAATACAGAAAAGTGTCTGCCACTTTCCTCATAAATCATAATCAAAGAGTTAGTCATACGCCTAAAGAAAGTCTACAAGTTCTTGAACCCGCTTGTGACTACTCAGTCTATTGAAAATTACTTGAGCATTCATATATATACCAGTTTTCTTGCATTAAAGTAAATATACTAGATAGAAAGAATAAAGAACGTAAAAACACAAAGCCGTACCGAGAATCTCCATAACCAGAAATAAGCATCCATATATTATCACATATCATATTTAACTATTATGATGGTTTGTGTATCTCGTAATACCAGACAGCGACTATATCTACATGCAGTGTAAAATTTTATATGGCAAAAACAGGGGATGATATAACGCAATGCATGCCTGAATTATATATAGATATGAATTGGAAAAAAATCATAACTAAACTAACATACGCAGAGGAATATTGTCATTTAAGTGTGCTTGCTTAGATGCTAAGAGACTGTCTCAATCGTCGACCCTCCCTCCTCCTTTGCTTTGATGGATCTTGCACTTCTTTTCTTTGTTTTTACAAATGAATATTTATTTTCTTTTTTTTATATTTTCATCAAATGTAGCTTTTAATTCTTTAGCTTGAGTCATTTTCAGAATATGGCTTTAAGACCATTTTTACACATCAGAACCTAATAAGTGCTTTGTCGTGAAGAGGATATGATTTGGGTTTCCGTTGGAATTTTCTTTTCTGTTTTACAAATTGACAAAGACCTTAATGCTCCACGCCTTTTCCTGTCTTACTTCAAATAACACTGGTCTACAATATATATAACATAATTTGGCATTTGCGTCATTCAAATATAATATCACTAGCCTGGGATATTCTGATTTTCCCAAATATAACATGTATTTTAAATTAAAACTCAAACACAAAAGCTTATATTGCTTAATAATGTTTACTATATTTTCATCTTAATTTTAAACTGAACTGTTATATGATCAAATAATATTTCGCCCACATACAACATGGGTCTAATCCTAGAATTAGTTAAATGAATTTTGCTCGTCTCTTATTAGTTGCCTTCACCGTTTTTTCTTCTTTTTATTTCCTCCCCTTTTCTCACTCTTAATGTTGAACACCATTACAACTATTATAAATCTACAACAAGTTTGGTGAAAATGTTATTTTAATAAGTATTTTGATGTACACACAGCTGGTTTTGTATCCACTTGGTTGGCTCTTACGGCGGCCGTAGAAATAGCGAAACAATGGGTGTTCAGTTTTTGCCATGTTGGGGTAACTTTATTCGAATTATTATTGTTTAACCAATCATAGAGAGAAAAGGTGATTATATGAGTATGATCATAAAGAGAATAAAATTCTCCATTGGTCAAAACATTCCCCAAGTTGGGATAGAGTTCTATGGGAATCTAGAAATCTATCAAAATATTATGTACCCATGTTCACCGTGATTGATAACTCTCTAAACAGAAGAATTCCATAATCTTGCACATTTTCAAGTGAACCATAACTCTTTGAAGTTTAAGAATATATGCAACTATCTTAGTGAGATAATTTTTTAAAATAGTGTAACTCTATAATATAAAAAAAAAAATATATATAAAAATTCAAAAAAATCTTACTGAGATTATATCTCTTCTCATCCTTGTTTTTCAGGTTTTTTTTTGCTGCAATATATTTGTGATGTTGGTAACAAATCTAGATTGAAGTTATTGTCGAACCAAACAGGGTCTGAGAACATTTGTATTCCATTATCCTCCACATTTGTGTGTAGAGGCGTGCCTACAGTGTATTGAAAAAAGCACTCGCCTTAGCTCCCCGATTAATATGAACTTTTTAGGGCTCCAAAATTTAAAATAATTTTTAATCTAGTGGTTTAAACTTATTTTTTTAAAAACTCTTTCCTAGTAGACTAACTAACTTTTTGAATTCATGTGTTTTTTTCCTATATGACATAATATTGCATAAACTTATTCTTTTACAGTGCTAAACATGTGTTGATTCAAGTCGGAAAGACCATGTCATTTCATATTCACTCCAAGGAAGCATAGCAGACACATCTTCATGCATGACTTGGACGATAACACAATTTTGCTTCTAATAGGGTCTTGTTATCCCATTTTGCTTACTCTAGCAAGTAGTAAGTGACACTTATTAGACGAAACCAAATCTGCTAGTGGTTACAAGCATGACGTAATGAAGTTAGGTAAGAGGCGGTAGGTAGTGGGGTGGGGGTAGGGTAGTACAAGGTCATGGCGATTTATTTAAAAGCTAACAAATGGGCCCATTAAAGAGAATGGTTGGGCTAATTAATGGGCTTAGAGCTTTACGAATACTTGTTTGTTGTTGGTGAAGACGTCTTGAAATCTCCCCAATTCTCAAATTTGGGCGGAGGGAGGGTTTAGAGAAGAAGAATGGAGATGATGATGCAGGAGGAGGCGGCAGCGGCAGCTAATAAAGCTGGATCGGAGGTGACTCCAAACCAGACGATTTACATCAATAATCTCAACGAAAAAGTTAAGCTCGATGGTAATATCTTCTTCTTCTTCTTCTTTTTTATATATAATTTGATAATTCTTCTTCTTACTACCAATCGGAACCGTAATTATACAGAGCTGAAGAAGTCGCTGAACACGGTGTTCTCGCGGTTCGGGAAGATAGTGGAGGTGTTGGCGTTTAAGACATTGAAGCACAAAGGACAAGCTTGGGTTGTGTTCGACAATCCCGAATCTGCTTCCAATGCTATTTCCGAGATGAATGGATACCGTTTCTACGACAAACCCATGGTACCCCTTCCTTTTGATTTGAACTTCCTTCCTTCATTACACTCACTTTGCTGATGAATCATTCAGATGCCTTTTGGCTGCTATTGCATTATTAGGGGGTTGATTTCAAGTCTCTGTTGGTGATTTTCTACTTGTAATGCAAGTCATATTAGTTATACAGTCGTTTGTGGTTGCTCGTAGGCTTATTGAAAAAAATTGATTTTTTTAGGTTGATGAATCTTTGAGATGCCTTTTGGCTCACTTTAGGAAGCTCTGTTGGTGATTTTGCTACTAGCTTTTTTTTTTTTTTTTTTTTTTGATTTATTGAAGAAAATTGGATTTTTAGGTTGTTTTGTTTAAGTTTGCTGAGATATTCTCTCATAGTCACTTTGATGTATCATATCAAATCTTCATTCTTTGGCAGAGAATACAGTTTGCAAAAACAAAATCAGATGTTATTGCCAAGGCCGATGGTACTTTTGTTCCTCGCGAGAAACGAAAGCGTCAGGAGGAGAAAGGTGCGTGAGACTTGTTACTCTCTTTTTCTTGCATTGCTTCCTTTACTCGCATTTGCTGCAACCGTTGTGCATGTTCATTCTGCATTGACTTATTAGTAGTCACATCAGCATCCTTCATCACTTTGGGATATCTTTGCTTCTCAAACCTTTATCAACAAAACAGTATGTTTTCGATGAATCTTTGTTGCAGGTGGTAAGAAAAAGAAAGAGCAGCACCATGATTCTACACGTATGGCCATGCCAGCATATCCTGGTGTCTATGGATCTGCACCTCCTGTGAGTCCTCTCTCTCTTATCTTCATATTCTCTTTCTCACTTTCACTATCGTTCTCTTTTAATCCTTCTCCTCTTAAATTTTACTCACAGCTTTCGCAAGTACCATACCCTGGTGGTGGTGGTGGTGTGAAAAGCAATCTTCCGGAGGCACCGGCACCCCCAAACAACATCCTCTTTGTCCAACACCTTCCTCACGACACCACTCCTGAGATTCTTCAGGCTCTCTTCGACAAGTACCATGGCTTCAAGGAGGTTAGGATGGTTGCAGCCAAGCCTGGTATTGCCTTTGTCGAGTTTGCTGATGAGATGCAGTCTACGGTTGCCATGCATGGACTTGAAGGTTTCACCATTCAGCAAACCCCTATGCGCATCACCTATGCTAAGAAATAAACACCATTCGGTGGTTGTAGTATTGTCTTTGTATCTCTGTCTATGCCACTTCTTTCTTCTGTTTTTTGTTGGAGATTTTTTTCCTTAGAATATATTACAATGATCTAACTTATAAAACTTTCATCCAGTTAAAGAACAGAGACAATTTGCCTTTTTAATGGGCTTTTATTGACCCAATTTATCTTTAGCTTAGCCCGTCTGTTTTGAGTAAACAACAAGCAATCAACATATGTGATGATGTGTTTATGAATTCTCGTAGTGTTGCACAAAAAAATGAATTATCGTAGTATTTATCGATCAAGAATAAGGAAAACAATAAGCAATCATTATTTGATGTTGGATTGGTCAAAGAAAAGTCTTTGTTGTGTAGCTGTTTTTCTTTGTTGCTGATGGCGTCAGCGGTTCTTAGCTAGGTCAACACTCCTGCGTCGTCAATAGAACTGAGTGAGTGAGTGAGCTCTCTCGAAACCCTTTTGAGATTTTTTTTTGACACTCCATATGCATTTAAGTTATTGAACAACAAAACTATGCATTCATTAGACAATGTCCCATATTAAATGGGAGTGAGCATTTATAGTAGGAAACACGAGTGTGATACGGACACGTAACCTTTAATGTGTTTTATAGATTTGGTGATGACTTCATTGTCAGACTCTCTGTCTCCTCTTTTTTTCTTTACAAGTAAAAAGATTTCTTTGCTGATTCATCTATTCTCTGGGTGACACCATCTAATTCGTGTATCGCACTCACTTCTTGCTGCTCTTCCATCTTGTTTTTCTTTTAATCATCGGCCAAAGCTTATGAGAGTACTCCATTTATTCCTAATAGGTAGGATGTGAAAAAGATTTTTGATGTTTTTTTTTGAAAAATAAAGATTTTTGATGTTTTAGTATTTAGGAGATTCTAGTATTTAAGATGTTTTTTTATATTCTAAGTAAACTTTAACTAAATCAGAAATTTTGTAATAAATTATATTTTATAGTTTATTTTGTAATTTATTAAGTAGATTTTATTTTAAAGTTTTAGTGATATTTTTAATATGTATGTCTTTACCTAAAACATTCTTTTACCTAAAACCTTTTATATTTTCAAACGGCGAAATTACGTACTAACACATGTAGATGCATGTGCAAGCACGGGAGTTCGTCATCTAATGTTATAGATCATGATTTTATAATACTACATGTTAGTATATGTAAGGAAAATCTTTATAATCACTATCTCTTCCCATCGTTCTAGTAGTTATCAACCAAAACTGCATGTACATGTTAATACTTTTTCACAATAGGTGAACTCTAAACATGTACATTTGATGTCACTATACTATATGTACAACTATTGGATAACTTTAAACATTCGCCGATTAGGCTCTTCAATTAATAATTTAATATAGGATTTTACCTAGCTTGTAACTTAGTAAGACCACAAATTACTTTACCTATCCAGAGTCTATGTTTACACAAGCGTCGAGGATTCAACAGTATATACATAGACCAAATACTATACACAATTAATATGAGAGGGAGGAATGATATCAACATAGGGACCTTACAAACTCATCATATTTTGAATGCGTTTCTTTAGTGTTAGAGAAAGTTAGGCCAACACGCAAAGCCCTACGTGCACTCTTTCATTATTCTTCTCTTCTTTTGCCCCCAACAGTCTTTGACGACCCACCTGCCCCTTTTTTGATCCTTCTCTCTCTCACACACACGTATGTTATTAATTCAAATGAGTCTCCTATTATACTTTGGCATTTGTCATCATGATATACAGAGAAAACTATGATAACATTTTATGTATGCAATATAAATGTTACAGAGAGAAAATTTATAATTTCATATTTGAATGTAAAAGCTTTAAAATATACTACTACAATAGCTTAAGAAAATGTAATGTAGGTTATCACTAAATAGATAATTATAGAATATCAAATGTATTTTGATGAATCCGTGATTAAAAGAAAACATTTGTATATATTTCGGGAGTAGTCGAATACTTGGATAGTAGGAACTTTAATTATATGTTTGGTCAATCTTAGTTAGTTTTTTTTTTGAATTTTTTTATTTTATTATAGTGTAGATGCTATAAGAATAGTAGAGAGGCATGCCTAAGATATTGCTTGTCAAAGTGTGACAGGCTGCATAGGATCCTGCAAACAACACTTCATATGGTACACCTACGGTTTATATAGAGTTTGTGAAATTAAGGACAGACAAGACCCACGTTTAATTTTTTTTTTAATGAAAATAAAAGCTTGTACACTAGCAAGTATTATAAGACAATTTATTTGTTTAGACCTAGTTTCTTTTTAGCGCTCTTCACTCTCTCACTTTTCTTCATCAGCCCTTCTTTTGCGTGAGGTGCCATCATAGCATGGCATGGTTCTTTTGCCTTACGTAAAACACAGTCACGCCAATATGCATTATACATTTTCGTGTATATATGTTCCATTAATGCGATCTTTGGGCCTATATATACAAAGCTTCCATAACCACACCTCCTCATATTACAAAACATCACATATCTTCTTGGAAATGCGGATGAGAACCTCCACGTTGGAGAAGCAGGGCACGTGCAAACCAACAAACACGAGATCTATCTCATGTAATTTGCACGTGCTCCCCTCCTCCAACATGAGCTCCTCACCATTGACATTGATGTATATCCTTCAACCTTTCTTTGACATATCCTCCAACATGATCGGGTTCAGAACAGCCAAGGCTCACGTTTTCTTTGTTGGTCTTTAACTCCTATTAATTATTTTTGTTACTAACCTATATGAAATAAATTTGATGGTTAGTAAATTTTCGTGTATATATATGGATGTGTAGTCATGTGTATGCGTCTTTGCGTTTGCTAAACTTAAACTATATTTGGCGGTAGTAAGAGTGGACTTGAGACTATATACAGATATTTATACTTTTCAGGAAAGTCTGTTTGCGAATGGTTCCAGTAATTAGGTTGGTTGATCTGCACAGTTTCGTGGTTAGTTTTTCTTTTGGGAATTAAGCACATGTATATTATGAGACTGATGTTGAAGTTTTTAGAATGTTCTGCTGCTAGTTGAAGAAAATGTTTCAGTAGTAGTGTGTACTGACTCCAACCTTTCTTAACATTTTAGTTGACGCATCAGTTTTTTTTTTGTTTGTTTGTAAATGATGAAATCATTTGTGCATAAGGATAATTAACTATTAGGAAGCTTTCAACTAGCTTAATATATATCTTCTTGTCTTTGGACACCAATAGTTTGAATTTATTTTGTATATTTTATGTGTGATTTCCTCTAGTGATACTATACAAGCAAAGAGAATGATATGGTATTAATATATCTTTGATATACGTGAAAGAAATGATCAATAACAGTGGAAATGTATAGCAAAGAGAGAAACTTTTACACCAAAAAACATTACATCATCCAAATTTCAATTCTCTTATTATTCAAGCTTTATCCTTGTAAAGTCAATGCTAGATTATTTATTTATAAAAATTGTTGTTTCAAAATAAAATAACATTTCAATGTAAATGTTCACACATGTAATGTAATAATTAAATAGATATATAATATTTTTTTGTAAATGTCAACAGAAAACCAACATCTCTATTAAAAAGAAACCTGATATACGTCTGGGCCTTTTCTTCTTTCACCTTGTAAACTTTGATACCCATTGGGCTTGAATACGACAGAAAAGAAGATAAAGGAAATGGTAATGAGACTAAACAGAAATGAAGAAAAAGAGGTAGAGAATCGACGATAGCTTATCGTCCTCACTCTACAGACACAGAGTCTTCTCTTCTCTTGTCTTCTAATCCCAAAAAATGGAATCGAAGGTGGTAGTAGACGCAGAAACGAAATCCACAGAAGAAGAAGAAGCACTCGCCATTGTCACTTCTCCTTCTCTACCAATCGCCTCGCTATCTCTCTCCTTCTCTCCCTTATCAACCACAACAACACAGTTTAGATTCTCACACCTCTTCGCTCATCATCCAAACAAGGTCAAGATCCCAACGCAGGCCTCTTACCTCACACACCTCTCCCTTTCCTCCCTTTCTCCTTCTCCTTCCCGAGTCTCCTCCTTCAAATCCACCTTCTCCGCTAACCCCTTCCACTCCCCTCTCTCCATCGTCCCGCGCCGCCCCGTCGACCCCTCCTCCGCCGCCGCCCTCCGCCGATCCGCCGTCGTCTGGTTCCGAAACGACCTCCGCGTCCACGACAATGAGTGTCTCAACTCCGCCAACGACGAGTGCCTCTCCCTTCTCCCCGTTTACTGCTTCGACCCTCGCGACTACGGCAAATCCTCCTCCGGCTTCGACAAGACTGGTCCCTTCCGCGCCCAGTTTCTCATCGAGTCCGTCTCCGAGCTCCGGAAGAATCTCGAGGCCAGAGGGTCGAACCTCGTCGTCAGGGTCGGGAAACCGGAAGCTGTTCTGGTGGAATTGGCTAAGGAGATCGGAGCAGACGCGATTTACGCTCACAGGGAAGTGTCTCACGACGAGGTTAAGGCGGAAGGGAAGATAGAGAGTGCTATGAAGGAGGAAGGCGTTGAAGTTAACTACTTTTGGGGAAGCACTCTCTATCACTTGGACGACTTGCCGTTCAAAGTTGAAGACTTGCCTTCGAACTACGGAGCGTTCAAGGATAAAGTTCAGAAGCTTGAGATTAGGAAGACGATCGCAGCTTTGGATCAGTTGAAAAGCTTGCCCTCTCGAGGAGATGTTCAGCTTGGCGATATTCCTTCTCTCTTGGACCTCGGCATCAACCCTAGTGCCAGAACCAGCCAGGTTTGTTGTGCTTTATTTGATTCCCCCTACTATGTGTTAGCATTTAGAAAAGGTGGAAACTTTGGGATCGATCGATGAACGTTTTGTTCTGTCTAGGAGGGGAAACCGACCATGGTTGGAGGAGAGACAGAGGCGTTGACTAGGCTAAAGAGCTTTGCAGCTGATTGTCAAGCTCGTTTGGCCAAGGGAGGCAATCAGAAAGGAGGGAATAACAGTGTGTTTGGTGCAAACTTCTCTTGCAAGATCTCTCCTTGGTTAGCCATGGGAAGCATCTCTCCTCGTTCCATGTTTGATGAGCTCAAGAAAACTATTTCTGCTTCAACCACCCCTTCAGCTCCAAGGTAAATGGTCGGTCTTTCAAGGTTGACATATTAAGGGTAGTTTTTACAAATACTTTGAAATGATTTTTATCAGGAACGGACCAGGAGATACGGGATTGAACTGGCTGATGTATGAGTTGCTATGGAGAGATTTCTTCAGGTGAGCGAGCTCCTGCTTTCTTTCAACTTATCAAACATATAGAATTTGTCTTTTGTCTGAATATATCCTTCTTTTGATAACTTGGGAACAGGTTTATAACGAAGAAGTACAGCTCGGCCAAGACGCAGGTGGAGGCTGGTCCTGCTACAGCCTGTACCGGCGCTCTTGCTTAAAACCTTCAAAATTATAACCCATATCTGGTCTATCCCATAGTTTTTGTGGTTGTGAATTTATCTGAGGCAGGACTTAACTGCTACATCTTTTGAAACCTGAGAATGTCCGGAGAATTGAATCATAAGCTCATTTTGTTTGCTTGATCATGTTGTCGCTTTCTAGTTCCAAAACATTTGTGATACGATTCGATCCGATCCGATCCATTGGTGTTATCACCAAGTGGAGAGGGCTAAGAATGTATTACTGATGCTATTGAAAGTAAAAGCACACGAAAATAATCAAAATTTGCAATCCTAACTACTACTATTTTTATTCTTAAAAACATGCGTTAATGGATCGTAGAAAAACCAGTCCATTAAATCTGACCAACCCTTCTGTATAGCCAGTAGTGATTCCAACCCAGTTCATTTTCAATATGCTTTAGGTTTGTAATACATGTTTAGCCAACTGCCATGCAAATTATTACAGGTAACTAGTTTCTCCTTGGCTTTTGATTGCTTCTACTTTTTTATATGATGCCTGAAACTTTCAAAGAAGAAAGAACAACGAAGACGACCCAAAGCAACATGAAATAAATAGAAGTAAGCCAAGCCCACAGCCTTGGACCTCCAAGCTCAGCTCCTATAATCAACCTTCTCAGCACAAGCACCACTATACATCCCACTGATGTTGCAAAGAATATCAGCAGAGAGAAGCTTAGCCCTTTCGCATTTTCTATGTATAGAGGCTCTCTGTATGCAAAGTAGTTGTACACTGTGTTTATCAACCACGGGACTCCTATCCCCACATATATGTTCACCGAGTTACTGCAAAACAAAAAAAATAAGATCATTGGAACATCTTTTTGATTAGTTTGAAATGGCTTTTGAGTTTTTTTCCTTTTAACCTGCAGGTGATGTTTGCTATGGCTGAATCTGCAGTGAGTTGTCGCTCTGCAGCAATTTTACTTGCTACTAAATCTGGCCATGAAGTTCCAGCTGCTAGTGCTGTGAATGCTATCACATATGGGTTTACACCTGCAAGAGTGTTACAATTGTTCAAAAGCTAATATCATATTGAATCTTTTGATGGAAGTTTTCAGAGCTTTATGTGTGTGTGTACCAGTGACACAGCTTATAAGGTCGGTAAATCTTGTGACAACAAAGGCTACTCCGCTGATGAAGAGAAGCGAGCAGATAAAAGCGATCCAACCGTGAGCAATGTTGCAAGGTGGCACAAATGCAAAAACAATTTTCCAAGGGGCAAGGACCAATTGCCAAAAGGATTTGGCTATTCGAAGGTAAATGCTATCAATTTTCTTGGATTCAGATGTTTCCAACTGTTTTGATTAGGGAATTGGAAGAGAAACAAGTTAAGACACTTGTGTTGATGATGATCTAAAACAAAAGCACACGGTAAGCTGAAGACTCTTACCGTGATTGCATCTACGAATTGCTGTTTCCAAATGTCAAAAACAGTAGCATTCTTGGCCATACGCTTACTCGTAGAAGATCCCACTGGAGTATCTGCCACTGTATGATATGTGATCCCTACAAAGGTGTTTGTTACAGGGAAATTTTAATATACAACAAGTCACAGAGATAACGTGGATTAGTAATTACGCTGAAGTTACCTGCATCATTGGTAGCTGAATGAATAGAGAAGATATCAACAATGTTTCTGTTTCCTGATTCAACAGCTCTCTGAGCAGCATCCGAATACACGTCATGAACATCATTGTCATCTTTTGATGTATCAATCTCCTCTGGAACCCACTCCTCTGGCCTATCACCTCTTGACCTTTTTTGATTATCATATACAACACACAAAGATTCAAATCATTAGCGGAAATCCATTTCGCAGAAACTAGTAGTACTATAGGCTGGAGAAGAAACCCCACATTGGTAAAGACAAGTAAGGCCAACGCTTGTCTTGCGCATACGCGTGAACTAGAAGTAAACCGTATTGCAGGACCGTTAATAATGCCTCCACAAGTGTAACTACATTTGGTGACCAGACCTATGTGACACATGAAAAGAAACAACATCTTAAGACCACGTTCATTGAGTATTAAACTTCAACAGAACATGTTTAGGCAGGTAGTTTCACAGTAAACACTACCTCAAGGATTATGTATAGCCAAATGTAAGCCCAAAAAGACCAAACCAGCTCGACTAGCCAAACACCTAAGTCAGATATCTTTTTGAGTTCTCCAGCCTTTGGCATCAGGACACAAACAGCGTGGATAGGGAAAAGATCAAAAGCAGCCGAGCCAACAAGTGTTCCAGGACCAAGACCTATACAAACAAAACAACAATGAGTCAAGACCTTTTCAAGACTTTTAGAGCTAAAAAGTCAAGTACAAGACGAGACCTCCAGCATAGCGCTCGCCCATGTTCCGAAAAGCATCGATAGTAGCCAAAGAAATCTGAGGAAAGCTAGTTCCAAACGCCAACAAACTGATGTCTGCGATGGTAAAGTTCCAAACTTTCTTGTAGGTGATGACTTGAGCTTTAGTAACGGGGTCAACTGAAACCACTTTACGGGAATGTTTCACGACGTTCTCCATAGATTTGAAGAACCTTGCGGTGATGGCTGACAAGCCGATAAAGCAGTAGGCGAGACCGAGAAAGTATAAGACAGCTCTGAGAGCATCAGATAGATTACTTTCTCCGGAGAAAAGAAAGTAGCTTTCGCATCTGACATGGCCAAGAACCTTAGAAGACTGCTGCAGCTCTTGAGTCTGGTTAAGAATCGAGGCCATTGTAGGATGATGATAATGGGGAAAAGGAATCTGCCACATGCAAAGAGGCTTTTAACGATTATAATCCAATATAAAAGCGAAACAAACGGAGCATGCAAATAAAGAAGGTTTCTTTCCTGCCTCCAGAGAATCCGTAACACGAACTAAACAATATAAAAGGGATCCAATGACCAGAATAAAAAAATTGAAAATTAAAAAAAAAGAAGCTCTGGAATCTAACCTATAAAACAACAATTTGCATGTGTGTGAAATCAAAATCCAGATTTAGATTTTAGTGGCTTCTTAATTGCACTAAAACCTCACGAACAAACAAATCTCAGGCAAGTTAGAAGAGAGCATATAAGCAATGAAGAAGGTAAATCTGATGAAGCAGAGTAACTAACCACCACGTGTGGAAGAAACAGAAACAGATCAATGCGAACGTATCTCGGTGAACGGCGTTCACAATCCGCCGATCACGGAAGAAATTTTCCGAGAAGAGAAGCTGATTGGATTTGGCGGTGGCGACTTGCGAGCCATTTATATATATATTTGTGTAATCTAGGAAAGGCTTTCTAATCAACATCCCACCCCTGCATGACTCTTCATAATTGTTTCTCTGCACCGGATCTCTGTGGCCGACACATGGCGATAGATTATTGGATGTCTTCGTTGACTTCCTAAGATTTATCTTTATCGCCATAATTTTGGTAAGTTATAAGAATATGAGACCCTGCTAATAATATCTTTTTTATTAATTTTAAGAATAACATAATACTATATTTTCCTCTAAAATAGAAATCTCTATTATAGATGTGAAAATGTTCCAATGTATGCTTCTATAATAGAATTCCTCTATTTTAAAGGAAAATATAGAGGAAAATTACTTTTTGCCTCTATATTTAGAGGTAGAAATATCATATCTCTATATTTTTCCCTATAAATATAAAGATAGAAATATGGATGGGTTGGAGATGGTCTAATAATCTTTTTTATTAATTTTAAGAATAACATTATACTATAATATTTTTCATATGACAAATTAAATTTGTGCGAATAGATTAGTGAGTTTTATATCATCCTTCAAACATTTGCTTCCAACATAAAAAAATCTCACATGAGACCAAGAATTTTGAGAGTTATGCCTCCGAGCTAGTATACATCTGCTTTGAATTTTAGTTTCTTGGAAATATTTTTGTAAGTCTCGCTTGAAACCAAAACTAAAGTAAATTTGGGAATTACATCCCCAATATATAGTAAAATCAATAATTATTTGACGTGATAACAAATAGTTGGTCTGGTCTACACTTTGCTCTGGTTTTAGCTTTTTTAATATTAGCTTATGCGTGAGATTGACAGCAATCCACCTTCTTATTTATCACGTGTAAACTAGAAAGATCAAATATTGACATTGTTTAAAAAAAAAAAAAAAAAAAAAGAAGGAAAATCTGACACGAGGACGATAGTTTTGCAATTTATGCCCCGGAGCCACTACATATCTGCTTATATGTTCTGATGGTCATATATATACTCTATGATAGAAAAAAATATGGACATATATATATATATATATATATTATTTTTTTGTAAAGATATACATAGATATCCTTGGAATTTTGTCAGCCATACAACTTTTGCTTCAAGATTCACGTGAAACCAAAATTTTTTAATATTGGATCCATATCTGCTAATTAATATTCCTGGTTGTAACTTATGTATCATTGATTTTCTTATTGAGAAGAAAAGACCTGATATATATACGAACGCGTAAGCAAATAATAATTATCGAGGTAGCAAATAGTTGATGTATACTTCGCTTGTTTTAGCTATTTAATAGTAGTTGATGTGTGACATTCATGACACCTATTCCACCTTCTTGTTCATCACGTGTAATTCGTGGGAGTCCAATTGTCCAAAATATGGGTTCGTTGTCATTGTATCATAGTATTATGTTCAGGCCTGATTATGTTACTACGTGCTATATCATCCAACGCACGTCATAATTATAGATTTTCATTTTATTTTATTTTTTTGTACATAGATTTTCATTTTATTGGGATATCATTTTGATGCTAAACGCGCAGTGTAATTGGATTCAGTCGCTAACGTCTTGTTGCGGTCAAACCAATTTTGATAATAAGCTTATACGTCACAGCGCCGTTAAAAACCACATTTTGCTTCAATTCTCTTTTATTTTACCAAATTTGAAATCTCTCTTGGGATGACTGAATCAGCCGATAAGATATATACAAAAAAAATGAACTCTTTGTTATAAGCAGAAGACGCTTCTGGTATTATCAATCCTCATCATAACGAGCCTTGTGTAGGTCCGAATTGATCATTGTTTCTTCCTTGTCGTTTAACTTGTTTTCTGTTTTGATGTTGTAACTATCAATAAAGATTCACAGATGAAAATAAAAAGTAGAAGACAACAAATTTAGTTATCCGAAAAGTACAAATATCTCAAAGACAAATACAAACCCACGAGGAGGAATAACGACGGAGCACATGAGTGGAAAAGCGTCTTTAAAACTATACTATATATCACATCATTATATTGGGAAATGGGAATGCATACGTATGCGAGAGACGCATCCTTATATGGACCCGGTAAACACTATCTAAAACAATCATATAGCAAACATATATAAAACCAACTGAATCTTTCCGAGTAGCCATTACTTATTGAAGATTCATTCATTGATATGCAAAGCTTTCTAGATAACCGTTAATTTCTTATCGGTAGATCTAAATATATCGATGGGAACAACTAATTAAGGAGCCATATATATATATATTGTGACTTGAGAGTTCTATGTTGAACTCTATTGAGAGTAAATCAATAAACTGATAAGGGGAACTCCTTGTTAATATCCAACCTACAAACACACTAAACTGTTAGGCTAAATACTTTACGATGACAAAAATGAACTTTTGAGATATGCGAGAGATTACTAACATATCAAGACTATTAACATATCAAGACCACACTAAAATGGAAAAGGAGAAAGAGAAAACATACTGAAGCCTATGATCATCTACATTTGTATTAATGTATATTAAACTCTCATTCGTGGTACATGGGCATCGTTTTATTTTTTTGTCAATTAATTTACTAAAACTTCATAACGGTCCCTAAATTGTTTGACTAACCACTATAAAATCGTTATTTGCTAGAGAAACGGAGACAACAAAAGTTTGAAACCTCTTTGAACTTCATCATATGTTGGTGAAGGATGCAACTATGCATTAAAACAGTATTTTCATATTTTTGATCTTTTCTCAAAATCTATGGGTTAACCCC
>NC_027751.1:133875-135300 GCF_000695525.1 Brassica oleracea var. oleracea
AAATTTCTAAACACATTCTACATTTGTATTAATGTATATCAAACTCTCATTCATGGTAAATGGACATTTTTTTATTTTTTTGTCAATTAATTTATTAAAATTTCATAACAGTCCCTAAATTGGTGGACTAACCACTATAAAATCGTTATTTGCTAGAGAAAGAGAGACAACAAAAGTTCCAAACCTCTTTCAACTTCATCATATGTTGGTGAGGGATGTAACTATACAATAAAACATTATTTTCATATTTTTGAATTTTTCTCAAAATCTATGGGTTAACCCCTACGAAAATATTGAATTTTCGGTAAATGCTCTATATACTGAAGCCTATGATCTTTAGTGTTCTTTAAAAATTATTAAACACATTCTAATTTTGTATTAATGTATATCAATCTCTCATTCATGTTACATGGGAATCGTTTTATTTTTTTTGTCAATTAATTTACTAAAACTTCATAACATTCCCTAAATTGGGGGACTAACCACTATAAAATCGTTATTTGCTTGAGAAACGGACACAACAAAATTCCAAACCTCTTTGAACTTCATATGAAGGATGCAACTATGCATTAAATCAGTATTTTCATATTTTTGAATTTTTCTCAAAATCTATGGGTTAACCCCCCTACGAAAATATTAAATTTTCGGTAAATGCTCTATATACTGAAGCCTATGATCTTTAATGTTGTTTTAAAATTTCTAAACACATTCTATATTTGTATTAATGTATATGAAACTTTCATTCATGGTACATGGGCATCGTCTTATTTTTTTGTCAATTAATTACTAAAACTTCAAAACAGTCCATAAATTGGTGGATTAACCATTATAAAATCGTTATTTGCTAGAAAAACGGACACAACAAAAATTCCAAACCTCTTTGAACTTCATAATATGTTGGTGAAGGATGCAACTATGCATTAAAACAGTATTTCTCAGAATCTACGGGTTAACCCCCTACGAAAATACTGAATTTTCGATAAATGCCCTATATACTGAAGCCTATGATCTTTAGTGTTGTTTTAAAATTTCTAAATACATTCTAAATTTTTATTAATGTATATTAAACTCTCTTTCATGGTACACGGGCATAGTCTCAATTTTTTTTGTCAATTAATTTACTAAAACTTCATAACAGTCCCTAAATTGGTGGACTACTCACTATAAAATCAGTATTTGCAAGAGAAACGGACACAACAAAAATTCCAAACCTATTTGAACTTCATCGTAGGTTGGTGAAGGATGCAACTATGCATTAAAATAGTATTTTTATATTTTTGAATTTTTTTCAAAATCTACGGGTTAACCCCTACAAAAATATTGAATTTTCGGTAAATGTTCTAGATACTGAAGCCTTGGATCTTTAGTGTTGTTTTATAATTTCTAAACACATTGTAATTTTGTATTAATTTATATTAAACTCTA
>NC_027751.1:135400-135586 GCF_000695525.1 Brassica oleracea var. oleracea
ATTTGCTAGAGAAAGGGAGACAACAAGAGTTCGAAACCTCTTTGAACATCATCATATGTTGGGGAAGGATTCAACTATACATTAAAACAGTATTTTCACATTTTTGAATTTTTTTCAAAATCTATATGTAAATCCCTACGAAAATATTGAATTTTCAGTAAATGCTCTATTTACTGAAGCCTATGA
>NC_027751.1:135678-135884 GCF_000695525.1 Brassica oleracea var. oleracea
TTCAATTAATTTACTAAAACTTCATAACAGTCCCTAAATTGGTGGATAAACCACTATAAAATCGTTATTTGCTAGAGAAACGGACACAGCAAAAATTTCAAACCTCTTAAAACTTCATCATATGTTGTTGAAGGATTCAACTATGTATTAAAACAGTATTTTCATATTTTTGAATTTTTTCTCAAAATCTATGGGTAAACCCTACA
>NC_027751.1:136123-136296 GCF_000695525.1 Brassica oleracea var. oleracea
TCATATGTTTGTGAAGGATGCAACTATGCATTAAAACAGTATTTTCACAATTTTGAATTTTTCTCAAAATCTATGTGTAGATGATCCCTACGAAAATATTTTGTTTTTCGGTAAATGGTCTATATACTGAAGCCTATGATCCTTAGTGTTGTTTTAAAATTTCTAAACACATT
>NC_027751.1:136343-137364 GCF_000695525.1 Brassica oleracea var. oleracea
TTTGTCAATTAATTTAGTAAAACTTCATAATAATCCCTAAATTGGGGGACTAACCACTATAAAATCGTTATTTACTAGAGAAACGGAGACAAAAACAAGTTCCAAACCTCTTTGAACTTCATCATATGTTGGTGAATGATGCAAATATGTATTAAAACTATATTTTTTCATATTTTTGAATTTTTCTCAAAATCTATGGGTCCCTACGAAAATATTGAATTTTCGGTAAATGCTCTATATACTGAAGCTTATGATATTTAGTGTTGTTTTAAAATTTCTAAATACATTCTAAATTTTTATTAATGTATATTAAACTCTCTTTCATGGTATATGGGCATCGTCTTAATTTTTTACAATTAATTTAGTAAAACATCATAATACTCCCAAAATTGGTGGACTAACCACTATAAAATCGTTATTTGCTAGAGAAACGGAGACAACAAAAGTTCCAAACCTCTTTGAACATCATCATATGTTGGTGAAGGATTCAACTATACATTAAAACAGTATTTTCACATTTTTATTTTTTTTCAAAATCTATGTGTAAATTGCTACGAAAATATTGAGTTTTTCGGTAAATGGTCTATATATTGAAGCCTATGATCCGTAGTGTTTTTTTTTATTTTCTAAACACATTCTACATTTTTATTAATGTATATTAAACTCTCTTTTATGGTACACGGGCATCGTTTTAATTTTTTGTCAATTAATTTAGTAAAACTTCATAATAGTCCCTAAATTGGTGGACTAACCACAATAAAATTATTATTTGCTACAGAAAAGGACACAAAAAAAATTTCAAACCTCTTTAAACTTCATCATATGTTGTTGAAGGATGCAACTATGTATTAAAACAGTATTTTCTTAATTTTGAATTTTTTTCTCAAAATCTATGGGTTAACTCTACAAAAATATTGAATTTTCGGTAAATGCTCTGTATACTGAAGCCTATGATCTTTATTGTTGTTTTAAAATTTCTAAACACATTCTAAATTTTATTAATGTATATTAAACTCTCTTT
>NC_027751.1:137420-218722 GCF_000695525.1 Brassica oleracea var. oleracea
TATAAAATCGTTATTTGCTAGAGAAACGGAGACAACAAAAGTTCCAAAACTCTTTGAACTTCATCATATGTTGGTGAAGGATTCAACTATGCATTAAAATAGTATTTTCACAATTTTGAATTTTTTTCAAAATCTATGTGTAGATAATCCCTACGAAAATATTTAGTTTTTCGGTAAATGGTCTATATACTGAAGCCTATGATCCTTAGTGTTGTTTTAAAATTTCTAAACACATTCTACATTTTTTTATTGTATATTAAACTCTCCTACATGGTACACGGCATCGTTTTAATTTTTTGTCAATTAATTTAGTAAAACTTCATAATAGTCCCTAAATTGTTGGACTAACCACTATAAAATCGTTATTTGCTAGAGAAACGGACCCAACAAAAATTCCAAACCTCTTTAAACTTTATAATATGTTGGTGAAGGATGCAACTTGGCATTAAAACAGTATTTTCATACTTTTGAATTTTTCTCAAAATCTATGTTTTAACCCCTACGAAAATATTGAATTTTCGGTAAATGTCATATATACTGAAGCCTATGATCTTTAGTGTTGTTTTAAATTTTATAAACACATTCTAAATTTGTATTAATGTATATTAAACTCTCTTTCATGGTACATGGGCATCGTTTTAATTTTTTGTCGATTAATTTAGCAAAACATCATAATACTCCCTAAATTGGTGGACTAACCACTATAAAATCGTTATTTGCTAGAGAAACGGAGACAACAAAAGTTCCAAAACTCTTTGAACTTCATCATATGTTGGTGAAGGATTTAACTATGCATTAAAACAGTATTTTCACATTTTTTAAATTTTTTTCAAAATCTATGTGTAAATCTCTACGAAAATATTGAGTTTTTCGGTAAATAGTCTATATACTGAAGCCTATGATCCTTAGTGTTTTTTTTTTTAATTTCTAAACACATTCTACATTTGTATTAATATATATTAAATTCTCTTACATGATACACGGGCATCGTTTTAATTTTTTGTCAATTAATTTATTAAAACTTTATAATAGTTTCTAAATTGGTGGAATAATCACTATAAAATCGTTATTTGCTAGAGAAACGGACACAACAAAATTTCAAACCTCTTTGAACTTCATCATATGTTGGTGAAGAATTCAACTATGCATTAAAACATTATTTTCATTTTTTTGAATTTTTTTCTCAAAATCTATGGGTTAACCCCTACGAAAATATTGAATTTTCGGTAAATGTCATATATACTGAAGCCTATGATCTTTAGTGTTGTTTTAAAATTTATAAACACATTCTAAATTTGTATTAATGTATATTAAACTCTCTTTCATGGTACATGAGCATCGTTTTATTTTTTGTCAATTAATTAAGTAAAACTTCATAACAGTCCCCTAAATTGGTGACTAACCACTATAAAATCGTTATTTGCTAGAGAACATACACAACAAAAATTCCAAACCTCTTTGAACTTCATCATATGTTGGTGAAGGATGCAACTATGCATTAAAACAGTATTTTCATATTTTTGAATTTTTCTCAAAATCTATGGGTTACGAAAATATTGAATTTTTGGTAAATTCTCTATATACTGAAGCCTATGATCTTTAGTGTTGTTTTAAAATTTCTAAACACATTCTAAATTTGTATTAATGTATATTAAACTCTTTTTCATTGTACATGGGCATCGCTTTAATTTTTGTCAATTAATTTAGTAAAACTTCATAATACTCCATAAATTGGTGGACTAACCACTATAAAATCGTTATTTGCTAGAGAAGGGGAGATAACGAAAGTTCCAAACCTCTTTGAACTTCATCATATGTTGGTGAAGGATTCAACTATGCATTAAAACAGTATTTTCACATTTTTGAATTTTTTTTCAAAATCTATTTGTTAATCCCTACGAAAGTTCCAAACCTCTTTGAACTTCATCATATGTTGGTGAAGGATTCAACTATGCATTAAAACAGTATTTTCACATTTTTGATTTTTTTTTCAAAATCTATGTGTTAATCCCTACGAAAATATTGAACAACACTAAAAAGTGTAAACTTCACTATATAAAGTATTTACCGAAAACTCAATTTTGTAGGGGTTAACCTGCAGATGCTGAGAAAATTTTTAAAAAATATGAAAATCCTTTTTATTGCATAAGTGCATCATGAACTCACATAGAATGATGGTCAAAGAGGTTTAAAATATTTATTTTGTCAATTTCTCTAGAGAATACATATTTTATAGTAGTTAGTCCACTGATTTAAGCCGTATATAAAATTTTATTAAGTTAATTATTAAAAATTTAGAGCTATGTACCATGAAAGGGAGTTTATCATACATTAATAAAAATTTAGAATGTGGTTTGAAAATTTTAAAAAACACTAAAGAGCGTACACTTCAATATATAGAGAACTTACTGAAAACTCAATTTTGTAGAGGTTAACCTAATAACCTTCATATTTTGAGAAAAAAATCAAAATTTAAATAAATTTCTGCTACTTATTTCTCAAGGAAAATCGTTTTTTTTTCTTTGCTTTAATCAAAAATAGAAGACAAATAAATTTAAAGATCAAATTTCTATTAGTCTTCAAAATATTAATTGTATGATCTTTCACTAAATACAAAATTTTAGTCATGTTAATGTATTATTCTTCTATCTTTCATAACTGAATGTGAATAATTGATTTATAATTTGGCTCTCTTTTTCAGAATGCAAATTTGAGATACTATAAATTTGTAAGACATCACGCAGGATTTTGTTAAAGAAAATTGTTACTCCCTCACATGGGCACATTTATACGAAACCGAAGATGAAAATTGCTGAGAGATGATGAATCAATCAACCGATCAATGCAAATTATGTTTGCTTCTTTTACTTTTCTTGATTTTATGCTTTTCAGTTTTTCCTTGTTATAGATTTTACATTTTCATGGTATTGTCTGGATCGATCTACCAATAAACCTTTAAAACAAACACTTAGATTACCATTCATATAACACAGAGCAAGGTTTTGTTTCGTTTCTCCTACATTGTATCAAACAGAATACTAGAAACACTTTAATCTGTCCAAAAGCACATACAAATAAACCGATAGCCGTACACTCTCGAGTCAATTGTCACTTGGACCGTTCTCCTCTTACTGCCCTCCGTCTTGCAGCCGACCTGATTGTCTCAATAAGAGGAGCGTCCTCGTCTACAAAATCTCCCTTGTCTTCTTTGTCCGAGCCACCACTGATGGATTCATCGTCATCGCTTCCGCTTTCCTCATCAAACAGTCTCTTTCGCTCTGTTTCAGCACGTTTTTTGGGCCGTCCCTTTCGTTTTACAGCTACTCCTTCCTTGTCGTCTGTGAAAGAAAATCCCAAACGTCACAAACAATCCATTCAGACATTTTTTTTTTGTAATTCAAGTTACGTAGGACTACACTCATTGGCCGGATTTTGATTAAACAATCGGACGATGTCCAAGTGCACATATAACATACCTTGTACATCCTCGGTTTTTAAGCATTTCTCCTCCAATGTTTCTAAGAAGGTAAAGCAAGGACGCCATCCGCTGGGGTCTTCATCTGTATTAACATGCACCATACGCCCCTGAACCTCCCTCTTACTGTTCAGCAACCAAAAAAGAACACACAATTCAGGTTATTTTGTTATCTATTAGCTTCCTACTTACTAGCTCAAAGAATTTGCCAGTCTTACATGTCAATGATGTCCGGCACTGAGAGTCTCGTTGCAAATGGAAGGATAGCAACTTCCAAAAACAACATTTGTTTCGGTGCGTCCCTAAATGCAAACTCAACACCTTCCTTGACCACGCTCAAAATCTCCAGTCTGTGTTTGTTGCGAGCAGCACCAACATACATTCCTGATAGCCGACCAGCAAGCTCCCGGCACACTTGAAGACATTTTTCCACTCTTGATTCTCCACCGTCACAAGAAAGTTCGCTTTCATACCGTTGATATCCCTGCCCAATTATTTAGTGTCAGCAATTTTTCTTCGAATAATAAACTTTGTGTCTTCCTAAAATAATCATCAACGTTCCATAATCTCTGCAGAAAGCTTTACCCTTTTCAAGGATTCCATATAGATACTGGAGATGTCATCTTCTGTTTTCCTTAAGCATGTTATAAGATTCTTTATGACTTCTGTAACACTAGGTCCATGCATAACAAGATGAGATATTATCTCTGGTCCTAGATAGTCCTGCGACAGACAAAAAAAAAATTACATAGCTTTCAATCACTACATGGCTGATGACTGATAAGTGATAACTATAATATTTACAGCAGCATGGTCAATGCACTTGGTGATTACCTTCGGCACCACACCACAATTAACCAACTTGCAGGCAGCAATGGCTGCAACATCTCTGTTCGTCTCAGCAACATACTCCTTATTTTCATCCTCCTCATCAGTCTCATCTGTTTCAAAGTCCAGCAAACGTAAGTACGTCACTTGAAAAATCAAGAAATGATCAAAGCAAATCATACTCACCTGATGTGTTAAAAATTTCTTCACAGAGTTTCCAAAATTTCTTGAGAATAACACTCTCTGGACAATATCCTAACATTTCAAGTTTACTAGACTCAAAAGTTGACTTTCTAAAAAGACACCACTCTTCCGCAAGTAAAGCACAAATCTGCAGCATTGAAGTTTTCATTGGTTAGGCGAAAATGACTCATTGCTAGATGACACAAACACATACACTAAAGGAAATGTGTCTATTAGATCGGAACGTCAAATCATCTTACCCTGAGAGCTAGCTGATTACCATATTTTCTCGATTCCTCAACTCCATTTAGGAAGTAAGTAAGCTCCGCAAACAGGATATCGCGTTTTGATATAAGGGAAGATAAGGAAGCTTCGGAGACAGTTTCACAATTTACGACGGAGTGCAGAGACCACACCACGTACATATGCATGTTCAGGAGGAGAAAACAGATAACCTAGGCAACCAGCAATCGTTTCATTAAAGATGTGAGGGACAAACAATAAGATATAGTAATAGCTCTAAACGAATTTCCTTGCCCACCTCTTCGTCCAAATTTCTGAAATCATGGAGCGTCATAGCAAGCTCATCGTACATGCTCTCACCAAGAACAGGCTTTAACAACTGAAGCTCATATAACCTTTTCAGATTTACAAGGAGGGAGTATTCATCATTTCCATCCTGCACAGAAAACGGATGTCAGATAGCATCCGTAAAACAGAGTACAAATATAATCGGCAAAGGAAGTAAAACATACCTTGACTTCTTTAATTGCAGAAGTGAGTTTATCGAAAAGCGTATCTTCAAGATCTTTAAGCTTCCCACGGGAAAAATCTTGAAGTTCCCCTTTACTTTCCGACGCACAAAATGTTATAGCCTTAACGCAAGATCTTAGTGCTTCCTTCTCCCCGTTCATGAAAAACGCATCCTTAATCAATCGGACGGCGGCCTTAAAAGTCTGAAACAGAGGACAAAATGTAAATTTCACTAAGAGGGTCGATAACAGGGGAAAGAGCATCCTATATGAAACAAAATGCTTTTAGCCACCTGCTCCTGTCGTTTAAGAGAATAGAGCTCGAGTTTCATAAACATAACAATCTCCACCAGAGATGACACTTTCGCTTTGTCAGCCATGAATTTACGTAGAAGTTGTGGATAGTTCTTCATCATTGCAACCGTTATATCTTTCCTGTTGTTCTCAAACATTTCCTGTTATTCACAGCAATGAAACATCAATGTCACCATTTTCATAATCAAGAACGAAACGGGAGTAACAAAGACTAAAAATGGAACACAGTAGTCCATTTTAGTGCAGTTGTCCCTCATGGTATAGTTCAAGAAAAGAAATTTAACCAAAAAAAAAAAAGAAGAGAAATTGGTATATGGACTACTGCTTTTGCGACGTCATATCATCGGCACAATAAGAAAATTTCTCAGAAAGAGCAAAGACAGAATCTTACTCGCTGAGCTTTACTGTGATACTGCTTTCGATTATCCGTTGAAGGGATTATCTTCTCTCCGACAGCCTTTCTGATTGACGCAAACAGAAGTCTGACCAAGTTTGTTGAGTCTTCGTCAGTAGTAGACCCAGTCCGAGGATTCTGATCCAAAAGCATAGAGATGATACACTTCCAGTCCTGCAAGAAAAGCAGCATCACGAAGATGATACAATAAATGTGCAACAGTGACATACTAGGTACACAACTGCATAATGAATGTGTAACAGTGTAGGAATTTCTCTTAGACCTACCTTCATGGCCTTCATGTACTCCCAAACATCATCAATTACATAAACGCTTAAGATTGGATCTGTGGAAAACTCCCGTAATATTTGTAACATTCTGAAGATATGGATCTCAGAGGAAGAATCATCATGACCTGAAAATAGGATGTGATAGCTGTGAACCAAGTTGTCACTGAAAAAAAATCATAGTGCTCAGAATTTGGCTGATATAAAGGGAAAACCTGTAAGACCGGATGGAGAACTGTTGAACTTTTGTGCGATCAAGTGGTCATACACTAACTCTCCAATGGCACGTCTAATTTCCTGGGGTTGATCAATAAGTAGATCGTACAAAGGGCCAAGGTCGTCATCAGGAATCAGCTGGTGTCTGTAGGACAACAGAAGATCTACTTTTAATGCAGGGCATTCAAACATATATATATGGTGAAAGGAAAATTATCTCGAGGGTAATACCTTAGCAACTGCTTTACAAGGCCTATAGCACAGACAGCTGCAGACAAATCAACATCATCAGCCATCTCGATCATTCGATTGGAAAATCTCTCAGTGAATAGACCAAGAGTGGGGACGTTTTCATCCATCTCATAAAGTTTTCGCAATGCCAGGAGAGAAGCTTTCCTCACTCCGGCAGCCTCGGATAATTGAATACAGAGAGAAGATCAGTGACACTATAACGAATATACAAAATTAATAATCTTGAAGAGAGAAGAAAGGAGCTTACTTTGTCATTAAGCGTCCATCCAAGATACTTTAAGTAGAGATCTTGTAAGAAAAGAGAAGGATAAGAAGAGATCCAAATGCCCAGAGACTGAATGCATGACATCCTAATATCGGGGTCAACATCTCGATATCGGTGTACAAACAACCTTCAAGATAAGATATAATGATTTTGGTCAGCAAGACTTAACATAAAAAAAAAAAAAAAGGAGCTGAGGGTATAATGGTTATGGATTCTTCTTACCCAGTGAAAATTTTGCGCATCATGTCCTCCAAAGTAGTAATGTGTTGGTGAGTAAGAGACAACCTTTTGTTGAGGGAGTCAAGAAGAGGGCCGTCAGGTCTTTTCTTGGTTTCAGCATTCAATTGCCTTTGGGTGGTTTCACGCTGGGAACCGAGAGTGTTGGCTACAGAAATAAAGGAAGTGACTAGTTGGAGACCCATAAGCGTGGCAGTTTGGCGGTAAACTCGAGGAGGAGTACTGCAATACAAGTAGAAAATAAAAAAAAGTGGGAGTGGGAGGGATAAGGTAGTAAAGAAAGAAGAGAAACCATGAGAGTGCGATAATGAAGTCCATGCACTTGTCAAACAAGACTTTATCAAACAAAGGTCCATTCTGGGACTCGGTAATCAAGTAATTCCAGAAAGAAACAAGATTTTCTTTGAAGTTCTTGTGCTCCTTCTTTCTAGAAGTGTGATAATCTTCAATTTCCCCCTAGAGGCAGGCAATCAAAAGAAAGAATAATAATAAGGAAAGTTTGTCAATAAAGGAGAAAAAGAAGAGAGAGAGATGATATTACGGATCTAGCAAGATTAACAAGAGCAACGACAACATCATCGACGTCAGTCTCATCAAGCAGGTCTTCTTTGATGGAGTATTTAGCACCGCAAGCCTAACAAAATGGATGGCTAATGAGATGAGAGAGGGAGTTATATGAAGAGGAAGAGGAAGAGATGGTAACCACCTCAAAGAGCATGGACAAGAGTTGAGAGGTAGCAAGGTTAGGAGAGTTTTCATATCTTTCAACCCAGATCTTGACGGCTTTAGGAATAAGATCCACGTTCCCTTTCACAACCTCTGTTAGAAAACAAAATGAGATTGATTACTCTAAAAACGAAGTGAATCTGAGGCTAATAGCAGTGGTTGGTGGTGGATAATAAATGACACAGATCTCCTATTACCTATGAGATTCTGATGGGGAGGAAGGGTGCGACTACGCTTGGACTGAGGACGGGTTTCCTGGAAATCGTCATCATCGAGCTCTGGGCTTTTCTGGTCTTCGCTGGCGCTCCGCTCCTGTTTCTGATTCTGATTCTGATTCTGATTCTCTCCGCCGCTGTCGTCATCCTGATCCTGATCCTGATCCTGATCTCTTCTCCTTTTCTACGCATTCATACATATTAGAGCAAAAGTAGCGGCGGATTCAATTGAAACGAAGCATAATAATAATTAGCTAAAGAGAAAGGGGGGAGACTCACAGCGCCTTCCATGGTTCCGCACAAAATGTTTCTACCTTAGGGTTTGCTAACCAGACTGGAATTAGTAAAGTCCTCCTCTCCCTCTCTCCCTCCCGCCAATGCCAACAAAATATCCCCTCTCAATTTCTTTTATTTTATTTCCCCTTTTCAACTGGGTGATGCCTGCCTGCCTGGTAACTCTTTTACGCAATTATTATTTATGGTGCGACTGTTTCTCTTCCAAATAATTTGTCACCAGTGAATAATATTAGCGACATTTTGCTTTTTCACTAGAGCAAACATGCTATCACTATATATTTCGATTGGTGATCAGTGACACCACACAGGTTTTACATTTTTCTAATTTTTGCGCATTTAAAGCAAATATTTGTATCTTTGTTTTTAGTTGAATAGAAACATCAGGATTTACATTATAAAACCAAAGCTAATCGAAACCACCAACATTGTAGTTCTATGTCAGCCAAAAAAAAAAAAAACCAATACATCTTTTTCATGTCTGTAGATTGATCCTTCATTGGGTGCTGCATACATGATTAACAAATTACAACCAACAATCAACTTTTAAGAAAAAAAAAGCAAATAATCCGCAACAAGATGCAATATGTTAGTAGCCCTTTACTTCTTTTTTTTCTGCATCTAAAAAGCGCATAACCAAACCAAATTTATTTTAAACTAATCGTCAAAAAAAACTTGAACGACACACATGTGTTGCAATTACAAGACCTTTGGAGGAATAACAATCACTCGGAAGATTACTAATCCGACTCTACAAATATCTGCAGTACAAATTTCCAACAACAGTTATTATCCAATTGTGAGGAATCAACAATATCATTGATTTCATATATGAAAAAATGTGGGAGTTGATGCTACCAATGAAAAAGATGGTAAGGAGTACACTAACCTCCATCTCTGGAACAAGCTCGTAGGTTTTCTTCTCTCTTGTGTCCAAGGCTGTGATCCCACCTATTTTCTGGACTCCCAGTTTGGAGGCGATCAGGTTCTGTAAATATTTACATACATTCGGTGTTAAAAGGCCCTTGAGATCATTTTGGAGATATTCAGTTTTGTCATACCAATTGGAAATCACTGGAGCCAAATGCCTCAAGCCTTGGTAACATCTGCAAGAGTTTCAACGGTGTGACTTTCTTTCGTACCACACACACAAAAAAAAGGGTGCAACGGTGAAGCAAAAACACTTCAACTAGCAGTAATGTTAAGTTTGGGTTCAACCCATTGCATAGCCAGTGTGTGATTCATAGTTCTGCCACCGAACTGAACATGGAAGAGTGTAATCTAAACGACTAACAACATGGATTTATGATGACTTTATACTACAAAAGTTTGTAAATGCATTCAATAGGCAGACACAATAGGGGAAAATAATGTATAGATAGGATACCAGTTTCTGGAGACCGTTAATGGCAACCGGCTTCTCCATCTGTGATTCATCTTGCGACAGTGAAACCTCGAAGGGTCCCAACTGCCTATCAGTTTGGTTTGTGAGATTCAAGGATGCCTAAGGATATCATTATACGCTCAGTTTAAAACCAATGTATATTCAGATTCAATCTTTTGGGCACTAAAACATTAGAGAAAGAACAAAAAACAGTTATATTACCGAAAAAGGTCTATTCAAGTGTATAGTAGTTGGAACCTCCACAACTCTCATATTAATCTCTTTGCGGCTGACTGGCTGAGAAGAAAAAAATGTGTTACAACAAAAGAAGTTTGTTAGATGAGATGAGAAGCTGAAGCATGAGCATACAGATGACGAGTACAAGGACATTCAGAGAATTTCATAAACGTGCTTTTATATGTGTTAGAAGTTTTCAGTTGCCGACATAATAGAGATAATGCATTAGTTTGTTTCCACTATAATGATTTCTTTTTTATCAAGCAAACGATCTCAGATATGTAGAGCAAGGTGGTGAGTATAATACTGCTATATAATGATACCAATGCAAAGCGATTTTCCTAGCTGTTCTAATTGGCACCAAATCTAACAATGACACTTGTCCAGGTAGTCTGTATGCTTAAACTAATGACTTCATCAGAATTGGTGTCACAAATGGCCGCAATAAACAGATACAATCAACAAAGAAGCAAATATTCAAGTCATGTTTTGACATAGCAAAAGATGAAGTAACTTACAGCGCCAAGAATTTGTTGGGTCTGTAAGCGACCAGGTTCACCCAAATTTGTGCGCCATGTAATCTGAAATTTACCGAGAATACTACTTCCCTGGAATTTGGTTTGGCCAGAAACATCAGCAGATGGGACTAACTTATAGAGATAGTTGTGGATGCCCCCACCAGATCGGATTATAACTGGCGGATTAGGAATTATTCCACCAAGATCACTGACACGCAGAGAGAGAGAGAGAGAGAGATTCAGTGATTAATTAAGCATGATAACGAACGAGTCAGTGAAAATGGGAGAGACCTGGATGGGGGATGTTGTGAGGAAGGGTCATGTAATCTGAGAGCAGTCCATTGCTTGGCAGGTTCAAAATCAACTTGGTCCATGAAGAGGTTTGCTTTTGTATGGTTCTCAATGCAAGCCTCTAGAAACGTAGTCTCCTTTACAACTCGAACCTGCAAGGCGCAACAATCAGACAAGGCTAGAGAGAGAGAGAGAGAGAGAGAGAGATGGGATGATAATAACCTTGGTCCTGACAGAGAGTGGGTTAGCAACGACAAACTTGAAGAACTGGGGAAGATATTTACGCTCACCATCAGCATCATTGTACAAGGCAGAGCAAACCAACCTAGCGAATTGAGTGGGGGTGAGTCATTGATAAGAAAATAAGAAACAAAAGAGAAAGTGAGAGGAAAACACACGTGTGAGCTCCAAGCTCTTTAACATCGTGTTCCACAATGAAGTCATAGCGGCCACCAGTGCGTATGGATTCAACCGGAGACTTGGACGTATCGAGCAGAAGAATCCTCTGCCTCTCTGTCTGAATCTCTGCCTTGATGGTAACATCCCTAACTTCGGAAGTGGAGCTGTTGTTGACGCTTATATAGCTACAGAACGTCTCTCCCAGATAGATCGCCCCGAATGACTGCGGCAGAAGCAGAAGACCTGAGAGACCGATTGGATCCGTTGGGTGGTTTATGAGGAATCTGTTGCGGTAACTCAGATCGGAGTCGACGCCCTCCGCAGAAGACAAATGGCGTCGGAGCAAGGAGGCGGAAGTGGGATCGTCGGAGAAGTCCTCGCCGGCGAGAAGATCGAAAGGGTCAATGCGGAGGGGTGGGTCGACGTGGAAGGAAGGCTTGCAGAGTCGCATCACCCTGAAGGCGAGCGAGTGCGGTCCCTGCGTCGCGCCGGTGCTCATCCTTTCCGATCTCTTCCGATTTTACCCCTCTGTTAGTTAATACTAGATAGAGATGTTGATGTCCGTCTGTTTTAGTTTCTGCTAGAATTGAATATTACAATCTGATTGTGGGCTGCCCTCAAAATAAAGCAAAACAGGCCCATTGATGTTAAAAGCGTCCATATTAAGATCCAGTAACGAAGCCGATACTCTTCTCCTTCTCCCTGCTGAATGCCACCGTTAAATTCCAATACTCCTCCATCTCTCCACCGCATCGCATCGCCCAAGTCGCTGACCTCGCACAATGGCAGTATGTATTTCTTCTTCTCACTTCCTTTTGACACTAATACTAAATATGGTCTAATGCCATTTCGTTGCTGCCAAGATTCACGCACGATGCATCATTTCGTAACGCCGTCGTAAAGGTTAACACTTTCACATCTCTTCTCCATTCATGAATCGAAGCTACAGTCTTTATATTACTGCCTGTTTCTTATTTCATTTGACTGATCCGTCCGTGGTTGCTTCCTCAGCCTCAGGTTTACTGCCCTTGATTACTCACTCCCATCCCATCCCGTGGCAGAAACAAGCAAAGACAGTTTACCAGCACTCCAAGGCATATGTCTTCTTAATGGAGATTATTCTATTTTCTCAATGATGACCCTAATCGAGTTGATCGTGTGCCAGTGCTTTTTTTATTATAGGAGATGGCAAGAAGCTCTTGACAAACGCTCGTTGTCTCCAACATGATACGCCTGTTTACTTTTCTTCTTCTTTTTTTCAACTTTCTTGATCAAGTTAAAGTTGATTGAAATTATATGGCTAAGGTTAGTTTTACCATCTATCAAAGTTACTTATGCATGTGGCTTTAATATTAAAGTTTAATTTGAACCATCTACCTAATTCTCTTTTAAACTGCCTTCGCATTTTATAATGTACAGCTTTGACCAAGTTATTGGAGACGAAAAGCTCTCCAGTCTCCGCAACATATGGGAAATATTTCAGCTTCATTACTCATTCCTAAGGTCTTGACCTGCTCCAAGTTTACTTCATTCTTTCTTCATATCTCTAGGAGATTGAATTTGATAGAAATTTTGGCATGACAATGCCCGCCTTTGTGTTGAGATTAGTGTGTAATGAGGAAAATCATAGCATGAATCTTAGAGCAAAGTCAACATATTATATACATTTCAATAGTGATGAGAAATGAAATGCCTGCTGCTCTTACATTTTACAGAGAATCTCTGCTTATCTTTTTAACTAAACCTAAGATTATTGCAGAAACAAGTTAAAGCTAGCACTCACTTCAATATTCACTCACGGGTCTCTCTACTTGTTTGTTTGTTTGTTTTTAATTATTTACTTTGCGTTTTTATTCAGAAATCAAAACAAAACAAACACTCCGACACCAAATCAAAACCCGACAATTCCACATTTCATGTGCTCTGCCCCTAGCAAAAGGTACACAACCAAACCAACCAATCTTGTCTTTTACCACCTCTATAGCTGTATACCTTTTATAATTCAGTTTCTCATCCTTTTTAATCTCTAAAGGTCTCTCAGAAACAGAGAGAGAGAGAGACTCATTCACAGAAAGAAAATCATGGGCGTCTCTCTGTTCGTTGGCCTTACCCTTCTCTCACTCTGTCTGCCCACTTCAACATCCGAGCTTCTACAGTTTCAGCTCTCCACCATATCAGCTGCACCTTCGTTTTTGCCCGAAGCGCCTTCTAGTTTCTCAGCTTCACCTCCGGAGGCTATGTCTCCGGATATCTCTCCTCTGTTCCCTACTCCGGGTTCGAGCGAAATGTCTCCTTCTCCGTCAGAATCTTCTGCCATGCCGACAATCCCCTCAAGCCTTAGCCCACCAAACCCAGATGCTGTGGCTCGTGATCCTCTGCTTGACACTTCTCCAGTGGGGTCTCCTCTGCCTGCATCTTCCTCTGTTTCTTTGGTCTCTTCACCACTCTCTCTACTTCTTGTGTTCCCCATGTTGCTGCTGCTACCTTTCTCCAGATTCTCTAGTTAATCACTTAGAAACTGAGAGTAAGGCCCTCTTGACATCAACCTCTGCCAGAAAAAAAAAACAAAAACAATGTATTTTTCTTGTAATTTTGATATTATTATACCTTTTCTATTAATTGTTCGTATGAAAATTGTAATTTTGATTGTTTTTGAGGCACAAAACCCATAAACACGAGAGTTACAAGTAGGAACAACTGCACCAGGCCAAATGGCAGAAGAGTACATCATGAGCAATTTTCATACGAACAATTAAGGGTTTTGTGCCTCAAAAACAATCAAAATTGATCGATCGAAATTATAAATAATAAGTATCTCACATGTAGATGTCTGAAACTGTCGCTTGCTTGTTGTGATTGAACAAATAAGACATGCATATTAAGTAGGTAGAGGATAATTACGATAATCCAGGTTACTATAGAGCATGAAACTAGATGTTTCAATCTTACATAAAAAGAGAGTGTTGAATCAAACACATAAAGAAAGTATTGTACACAGTGCTCATGAGGTTACCATGATGGCGCATTTCCATTGTAGAACAGCTTCCCGAGGAACGTGTAGTCGAGATGGAAAAAGCTGAGTTTCTTGAGAGACACACTGGGAAGAAGACGTCTCTTGAGACTCAAGTTCTCGTCCTTGAGGGTCTCAACAGTAAGGGAAAGCTGCCTAATGACCTCTCTCTTCTCTTCGTCCTTCTCTAGCAGCTGTCTTTTCAAAGCATCATTCTCTTGGATGAGCTTCAACCTTTCTTGTTCCAGTTTCTTCGAAGTGGAGGAGGCGGCTTCAACATCATCTTCGTCAGGGTCTTCAATCTCGGAATGGGGATCATCAAGGAGCTCGGAAAGGGAGTGGTCGATAGGGGAGGATTTAAGGTGATGGAAACGGTGGGCTAAGGAACGGTGAGCACGATAGAAATCGTGGACGAAGGCGATAAGCTCAGGACGTTTCTTGTAGTATGTCTCGGCTCGCTGCGCAAAAGAATCGGCGTTACCCTCCTCAATAAGCGACAACATGGCATTGGTCTTGGAATCAAGCTCTGCAAGTGTGGAATGGAGCCATTGAGAATGCTTAGAGGAGGTCGTCGTCGTTGTCTTGTGATGACTCTCGAACCACCACCATCTTCTTTTCTCTTCTTCCTCTCCAACCATTTCTTCTTCACCAAAACACTTATCTCTCGTATAGCCTCTCTCCCTTCTTATCAGTTGGGTGCGAATAACAGTAAATCTGTTTTCAAATTTTGAATATCTCTATGTCCGCCCCCTTCCCCCCCTTTGTAAATATACAGATTCGAAAATTTACTCTCTTTTTTATTTATTTTTTCCAGATTTCACGGCAATCAATACGTATGTATATTATGGATCAAACTCGTAGATTCTCGGTCTCATATCATAAGCCCATTAACATAATCTTTTTCCCTCTCCTTAATAAAGCCCATTATACAGAGGCAGTCTTCATTGGACGGAGGCAATTCCATACAAATGGGCTTCAGAAGATTAATCAATCATAATGCTCAAACTAAACTAATAGAGTCCATCCTCTCTGCTTGCTCAAATAGTTACATTACAAATAGCCCCCCACTTCATGGGGCCCCCAATTTAAAAAAAAAAACTTATATACATATAAATGTATACTATATAAAACATAAAAATGTTAAAGATATTAAGTAAACTATATTATTAGATAAAATTTATGATTATTCATTTTAAGAATAAGCATTTACAAAATAAAATATATAAACTTTTTTTTTATTTTTACTAAAAATTAGATAAAATTTCAATTTTGTAACGTTAGATCCGGCTCTGCTTCCGGGCCTTCACCATTTGCTTTAGCAGCTTCCGACACCATGTGAATGAATCATTCCTACATGCTATCTTGTATTTGGTTGGAAGAGAATATTGTCTTTAGGCCTCATTGTCTAAGCTGTGTGTGTACATAGTTTCGGTAGTCTTGGCAAAGTCCCATACAAATAGAGAGAGACGCAAAACATGAGAAGACAGTAGATTGTACTAGTTCTAACTATGATCTCATCTCTCTGGTGGTTTTTCTTTTTCTTATACAGCATAGCAAGTTTGGTTGGTAGTAATGATACATATATGTTTCTCCTAGCTCATAATAATACAAATAAAAAGGACTCATCTCATCTCATAGTAGATGTACAAGACATTACAATCAAAGACCTGTTGCCTGCCTGCTACGAAACTAAGCAAACTTGCTATCATCATCAACATGATAGATTATGGATGTGACTTAGCGAAACGTCCCCTGATTCTTGTCCTGCTTTCTGCACGAACCTTGCGTGATTCATATCTAATGTGCTTCTCGTACCTGACATTTTGATCAAACACCCCCAGTGTCTAATTCGTGTGTTTCTAAATTAAGAATAAGAGATGAGGAAGGAGTTAGGTCAAGAAGATAGTTACCTTCGAGATTTCTTCTTGGCTTTGTAGCGAGAGAGAGCAGAGTTTCTCTCAAGACTGTTGATCTCATGTGTCAACCTTGTCGTAGTAGTACTAGTGGAAACCGGAACCATCACAGGCGATGACTCTTGTTGTTGCTGTTGTTGAGTGCTGCAGCCTCTCTGGTTTACATTATTATCATCTGAATACGGATAATAGTCTTCTTGTTGATCCTCGAACCATTTCAGTCCACCCACCTTAAAAAAAAAAAAATTGATTTTTTTTAAAAAAATTGAGAGACCGACCAGCAGAACTGACCAATAAGAAGAAAACAGATGTAGAAGAAACAAATAATACCTGAGATTCAAATGTAGAAGAAAACAGATAGTCATCGTTTCCCGGTTCAAGAAAGAGGAATCCGGTGGTGTCGAGCTCAGCATCAAGGGTCTCGTATTTGAGACAACTAGGCTCGGATCTCGAGAGTTCACGGAGCTGTCTGATCATCTCCTCTTTGTGTCTCCCGCAGGTGGCGTGGCGATTCTACGACAGAGAGAGAGAAATAAATAAATTTTCAAAAACAGAGGATTCATTTCTCTTAAAAGAAACAGTTTTTTTTTTTTTTTTAAGATAAGCATCATGATATGTACCTTAGGGAGAGGAGGAACATCCATGGCCCGGTAATTGTGACTCGACCCGTCCGAAGCAACCAGATCGTTAAGGCTAACGATCTGCGGAGGGGTCTGCTCCGATCCTCCTCGGGGATGGGGAAGGAACAGAGCTTTGTCACTGAGGTCATCGAGGCCCACGAGTGCCAGTAGCTCTGTCACGGAAGGACACCCCGAAAACCCTTCCAAGGGTCTGCGGCTGTGAAGCGAGGAGGAGGAGGTGTGGTGTTGCCAGTCACAGTTCTGGCATAGCACTGAGCTTTCCGTGTCGCAGAACACGGAAGAGGGAGAGTCGTCGCAGGAGTCGCAGAGGAGTGACCTGAAGTGTTTCGAGAAGAGCTGGTTCGTTACGTGGACTTGATTGTCGCAGGCGAGACATAGCTTGGCTGAGTCTGCTTTGCAGTAGACGAGAGCCACCGAGGACTCGCAATAGTCACAGATGCGATGATGGGATCCTTCTTCTTCTTCTTCTTTTTCCATTTGAGGAGACGGTAAGGCTCTCTTTTTTCCTGTGGTAGATATGAAGAAGGAGAAAGAAAGAAAGAATCTTCTTCTTCTTCTTCTTTCGGATCTGATATTTTTTTTGAAGGAAATGCGATATTTTCTTCCAACTAGTTTGGTAGCTTTTTATTTCTCGTGTACAAGTCACAACCAAGTGACGTTTACAGTGACGCCCATTTCTTTTGACAAGTCAACTTTTCTTGGGCAATAAGTTAATCTGCAAACAGTGAACACACAAACACACTCTCCTGCTTCCCGTGAACTGAAAAGGTAGACGACCCCAACCTTTTTACACACTCTGTGGATTAGGCTACCATAAAATACTTTGCTTGGTTGTACTCAAACATATTAAAAGACAAAAAAAAAAAAAAATTATTAGGCTCTAAAAAGAAAAAATAGTAATTAGAGGCTTTGATCGATCGGTGGCTTATGATAATGTTTATTTAGCTTGAGTTATAGGTCTAATTCATAAATAACTCGAAAATATTATCAATCACGTATTAAATTTAACTTTCTGATTTAAAGGTTGAATTATTATGTATTATGTTTGAGTTAAAAACTTGAGTTACATTCTTTACAAAATTGTTAAATCAAAACTTAACTCAAGATCATGAGTGTCATTTTTCAGAGTTACAGTTTTCACTAATTTTAAAACTTCCAATTATATAAGTTATTCTTATTTCATTTGATTTATTTTCTTAGTGATATTGAAACAAATAATATTATGAGTAGTTATAGGAATTTTAAAAATATATATATTGCAACTTACTTTCTGTCAAATTTTTACCTTTTACATATTAATAATATAAAATATTATAATTTATTTATTTTTGAACTAGGTTAATATTCTTATGTTACATTTTTTACTTTATTAAAAATACTATACTGCAATTTATATATATAAATATCAGCCTTTAGTAAAATAGTAAATCTTATTTTTAATTCAAATTTACTATATAAATTTACAGTTTTCTCACTTATTATTTACGTCAAATTATAATATATACTATAACTCAACTTTAATTTTACATGTCATCGGTTGGAGCCAAATTAAAGAACTGAAGAAAATATTAGTCAGTTAAAAAAAAAAAAAAAAAAAAAAAAAAAAATATTAGTCTAGAAAAAAGTAATACTAGAAAATTCCCAAACATCGTGGCCAAATAGGGACGATAGAGAAGGAAAGCTCGTTGTTGTTTGTTAATCAGTGTTGTCGATTTGATGGATATTTTAAAAACACGGCAAAAATAAACAAACAATAAATAAAAGACTTTGCCACGTTACCGACATAGCTAGAATGCTCGAAAGTGAGCTCATTTTTTGTTTCTTTCGTTTGAATGATACTACTAGACGAATTGGAACGGATCCCACGATATTAAAACCTTATCGCTCCTCAATTAGTTCATCATCTTAATTTGTTGTCTACGTCGATGCAACTAATTAATTAGACTTCTCTCGAACCCTACTGTTTTTATTTAACCGATATAACTAAACCATGACTGATTGATTGACCTAGTTAGCTCGAAACATGAGTGAAAACACTATCTCGAACATATCAGCGATACATGATAATCTCTGTCAAACTTCATCTCCATTAAGACAACGTGCGTACTCCTCTTGATGAACACTGACACATATGCAGCGATCCATAATCTAGGTTTGCCTTTGCTTACTTTGTATTATGGCTCAAAACTAATGTTACTTAAGTTTATTATCATTCAAACAATGTATATACGACTTTAACAGTATTATAAAATTAAAAATTTAACAAGAAGTATTTTTAGGTCATATCATTTAGGTAGTATTTTACTGTTGTGCTTATTTGTGTTGTTAGATTTGTTTATTCCGTTCGTTAATCAAATTCACTCTTCATGTCCCTATAATTAATGCAGCCAGTGCTTGAAGTTTTTGAATGTGATCTTGTTGAGACATGTGGTACTACATCTCGCATGTCTGATGTGAATTGCACCTCTCTTTGTACTAAATCCAGCTGATTCGTAATCTTATAATAATTGATTACACTATACCTGTTCCGTGTCAACTAATAATTGCCAATCTGCCGGAGCATTAGAGCATCATTAACCCTATAACTTCATTTAAGTTTTTTAATGAGTTGTTTAATAATAAAAGTAAATCAAGAAATTTAATTAAGAAATCCAAAGATTTTGAGATTTATTGGGAGTTTCTAACTCTGTTTCCTAATCCTTAACCTTCGTCGGAATCGAAGACGAAATTGACGGTGAGCTTCGTCGAAATCTTCGAAGAGGCAGTCGACGGATGAGGCTTCATGAAGGAAGGAGTCTGGGGCGGGTCTATGTTCGGTGCGACTTTCTTCCAAGACTCCACAAACGTTCGTCGACGGAATTTCCGTTGAAAAGGCACGAGCCGTCGCCGATTTCGAGGATCTGGCGGCGATCCGTCGTAGAGGAGGCGAGAAGCTTGTCTAAACATGGAGGTGATTTGGTGATGATGAATCCATGTCGCAGATGAGAGAGAGGAAGACGATAAGAAGAAAAAAGAAAGAAAAGAAAAAAAGAAAAAAGAAAAAAGAAAAAGGAAAAAAAATCAAAAACACAATATGCTGACACGTGTGGTAAGGATCTCCTTCGTGATCGGTTGCAAAAACCATGAATTAAAGATCGGTTATATGAATTTAATTTTGTTTCCATTTAATTAAATGCCTAATTTTCTTTAAAAACCCTACCAAGAATCTGGGATAATGGTGGTCTTATAATCTTCCTATAGATGCATGCATAGTTCTATAACATTTCTATTCATGATGCCAGTACTTATAATTAAGACATCCGTGTATAGTTTAAACTTAGATAAATATATCATTCACGAGATGACATAATAAATAAGTGGAGGTTGTATCTATATGTAAGAGAACTAATAGTAATCACAACCAATATGGCTTTGGAGTCCTTAAGCATCTGCTTGAGCGAGCCATCCACGTGAAAGGAGATCGATGATGCCTTTAGCTGAACCGACGTACCTCCCCCTGTCAAAACTGCCCGCTAGAACCGAAGGCTCTGAAGTAGGGTCGTTCCATGTCTCGACCTTGTGGGTCCTTGGTCAAGCTCATGGATTGCAGAGCTCGCCGCGAGCTCGTAGAAGAGAGTCTTGATGGTATGACACATGCAACACGAGCTCTTCGTGAATTTACTGCCATTTTCGTCGACGCCAGATCTCTTACCCGTTTCATCGATTAAGAAATATTATAAGCAACATGGTCTGCCCACAAAGAAAACTTGGGTTAATTGATGCTGAACCCAAGGTTTACATTGCGGTGTTTTCTAATGTCATATTTTCATGCTTTTTGTTCAACTTGTAATTTGATAATGTTTTAATGCGTATTCTGTGGTTGGAGAATGGAGAATACTACTAGAAACTAAACTGAAACTGAATGTTGTATCATTCCACTTTGGTGAATACTAATATTCCACGAGCTTTCCTTACTTTTTAAAAATGGACCACTTTATAAGTGATCATCGAGATTCTGTCTATATATTCTTTTGGGTCTCATGTATAATAGCGACAACAAGTGAACGATGTGGTTCTTACGTCTTACACGTCCTATACACAACTTCCGATTATATTCTCTCCCAACTCCCAAGATCCCAAGTAGTTGGAGGCCAAGAAAAGTTGTTCCATATATCTTGTAAAGCCCCTTCTACTTTTCTTATTTCCCTTCGGCCTTTTGAACTCAAGAGAATCACATTTTCAGAAAATCTCAAAAGTCTATTTTGAAGGCTTTTACTCACTTTGGTTCGATAACTTTGAAGTATTCCTAATCGTGCCATCTTGGTAACTTTAAGATATACGGAAATAATGATGCTTTATAATAAGAAAACGAGAGATTCTCAAGAAAAGAAAACTAATGATTTCTTGTAGCGATCATGATATATTCACGTTGGACCGCGAAAGATCTTCTATTCTCTTACTCAAGTTGCTTTAGTCACATTTAGGCCATCAGTGATATCTTAAGCATTGCCCAATTTATCCTTCTCTCAAATTTTCAGGGTGGAAACTGAGTCTATGATAGCATATATTCAAAACAATTGGAGTTATATATGCTCCGTATATTGGCAATAACTACGAAAAAACACCCTCTAATAAATGTACGCTTTTGACCCTAATCATATCTACCAATGAATCTGCGTTGCTAGATCAATGTGTGCTAATTAATATGCCTATTTAATTAGTTAAATTACAATAACCAGAATACGAGTTCATGTGGTTAATTAGCAAGTCACTTATAATTTAACGTCGGATATTTTCCCTAGATAGTAACAGATTTTTTTTAAAAAGTGATTTATACAATGTATCACAATTTTGTAAATTTTTAAATAAAAACTTGGAAATAACATAATCATATAGTATCTTCTTGTTGAATAGCCAATATGAATACTCTCATCTTTTATATTGTTATGTGAATATGATGCATAAATATAGAGTAGATACTTGTAAGTATTTCAATCCTAAACGAAAATTGTGAATGGAAACCCATGATAATAGTATTATCAGAACTCATGTGTCGTCGTGAACAGAAAAAAAAAGATGATGTTGTTGTCCGTTGGTATTTCTCGTAGTTAAAAGTAGATATGGGAAGTCTTGTCGATCTTGGAGACCCAAATTATTAGTGTGGCAAACAACAAAACTAAAAGAAAAAATTAACATCTGTTGAATACTCTTTTCATTAGCATAAACAGAGATTTTTATTTTTATTTTTGGTAATCATAAACAGAGATTTATACGTACATCAACATACACCAGTTGATTAACTAGACTGAAACATGAAACACAAAAATAAGATACATATGTGATATGACAGAAGAAAAGCGCACACCATAGCTATAAGGGTTTTTATTGTCACGAAGGATCTCTGATTGGTCCAGTTAGCTAGTAAAGGAGAGACTGATAAGGTTTGATCAAGGGGACGAGAGAGCCACTAAGGTGGAGGGACATGACTTCATTGGTGGAACCAACGAGCTTGCCACCTACGAAGACAGCTGGTACCGCCGTGGAGCAGCCTATCCGGAGAAGAGCCTTCTCGATCTCACGGCAGTCGGGGTCGGTGTCAATTTCGTGGACCGTTGGTTGAACCCTAAGGTCACGGAACAGGATCTGAACGGCGTAGCAGAGACAACATGAGCTCTTCGTGATGATCACCACTCCTCTTTCTGACGACATTCTCATCACCTTGTCCATGAGATCTGATGTCTAGCTAGGGTTTAGTTAAGTTTTTTATTGTCTGATCGATGTATGTGTTTGTTTGGTTTGCGTTTGTAAAATGCTTGAAATCTGCTTCGCTATTTATAACAAGTTCGTGAATAAATCTTTACTCTTATTTTGAACCAAAAAAAAAAAAAAAACTTTAGACTCTTATTTTTTATTTATTTTATTATTTTCTGGTTAGAAAGAACATTCAAAAAGTTATTATGAATATTATGATAAAATATCAGAAATGAAAGATAAATATCACAGTTACAAAAAAGAAGAAGATAAATATCAGATGCCTAACAGAAAAAAAAAAAAAAAAAAAAAAGCTAAAATGACGGCTATTTGAGTGTTTTCTTCTTCTTTATATTCTCTTTGACTGTGCCCGAGTTGTACACATTACTATAGAGTGTATAGAGCAAGGCTGCAGTTGTTTGGATCGTCACTTAACCGTTGATGGGTTGTTCTATACCATTCGAAACATTGTTATTAACTTCACATTTTTATGGGGTCAATCGTGAATAATATCTGACACTGCACGTCGCATAGATGGGTTTGTGTGTGTTTTCTGCATGGCCTGGCCCGCGATAATTTTTCGGATCAAACAATTTGTTAAAATTTGAGTAAGCCGTTTTCCTAAACCGGTATGCATACCAATTTAAGAAGACTAGCGTTTTACTAGCTAGCTAGCTCGTACGTGCCGTATGATTCTGAAACGTACCAGCTAGCTAGCTCGTACGTACCGTATGTATTCTCTTGACAAATCTCCTTTGATCGATGATTGAATCTATGATTCAAATTCAATCTCCTTTGATCGATTATTTGGCTCATTCTCCTACCTTTTATTATTAATGAAGTTTTCAGTGACAAAAAAAAAAAAAGATCGATGATTGAATCTTTGCGCCAAAGAATGTTAAAATGAAAGAAGATGCGAGCTCTTACGGTGAGAAGTCCACACACACGCACATATATAGCAAAATACAATATGATTCTGAAACGTACCAACTTGCCAAAAGAATATTGATTCGTTTCTTTATTTTTTCTTATATTCTTAATTAGCTTTCTTCTTATATTACTGATCTCTTCTTTCCAAATGTCCCTATTGCCGGAAGCACGAATCGTACGCTTAGATCCCACGCATGAGCTAGTTTTTTTTTTTTTTTTTTTTAAAAAGGGCTTTTTATGGGCTGCTTTATTCCAATTGTTTTATGGGAGTAGCTTTTCATGTGCTTGCATAGTTCTGTTTTATTCAAGCGATGCTGTTATGCATAGTTTGATATTAATTTGTATATCGTTCAGTTATTCAAGGGATACAGTTTTGTTTTGTCCAATCATCAAAAGATATATTGCTAACTTACTCGGTTTCCATTTACCTTACAAAGTTATGTTATAATTGATTAGCTGGTCCGTATCAACTAATAATTAACTAATCTCCCGGAGCATGGTCTTCTCTGGTTTTTGTTGGGGGCAAACTCAAATGCATAATCTTCTTATATATATGCATGCATGGTTCTATTAACATTTTATTTCATAGTGCCAGCATTTAAGACACATCCCCACAATGTATAGTTTAAAGTTTAAACTTATATAAATATATCATTGATCACGATATGTAAGCGAATTAACAGTAATTAATCACAACCAAATTGCTTTGGAGTCCTTTAGCATTTGCTTGAGCGAGCCATTCACGTGGAAGGAGATGATGTCTTTAGCTGAGCCGACGTACCTCCCACCTATGAAAACCGCCGGGACAGCCTGAGTAGAGCCGAAGGCCCCAAAGAGGGCTTGTTCCATGTCTCGGCCTTGTGGGTCCTTGTCGAGTTCATGGACCGCAGGACTTGCCCCTAGCTCGTAGAAGAGAGTCTTGATGCTATGACACATGCAACACGAGCTCTTCGTGAAAATCACTGCCGCTTTCTTCGATGCCAGATCCCTTACTCGTTCCATTGATCAAGAAATGTTAGAAGAAACAACCTTGGATTAGTTGGTGCTGAACAAGCGCCTGATATTTATAGTCCCTTGTGTGCTAGATTTTGGATATTTAAATCCCATGGATAAAACATACTTTTTTTTGTCACGAGGATAAAACATACTATTATATAACTTTTTTATAGAAAAGGTATATAACTACTCTATGACCAAAAAAAAACACGTCTAGTAAATTCTAAGAAAATATACCAAAATAAATTACCCCCTATACATAGCCGTGCTTAAGAAAAAATAAACATTAGCCTAGAGCATCAAATATTTCCTCTTTTTGTAACTTGGCTTAAAGGCATCTATTTTAAAAAAAAAATTAAAGCACTTCTTAAGATTTATTTCATTTAATTAGATATTATAGAAAACAACTATAAAACATAGCATCGTTAATAGTTTTATGTGTAAGCAAAAAGCTAAAAACAGATATTAAAATGAAAAATGCAATATATGGAAACAGTTTTTTTTCTCTAAAAACTGGGTAAATGATTTATTCTATGGTTCTGTTACATTTTAGATGAAAAAATGATTTGTTCTATGGTTCTGTTGCACTAAGCTAGGATAGCTTTTATTATTGTAGATTCATAAAAAAAAAAAATCTATCGCTTTGCTGCCCCTATATTATGTTTTTTTTTTCTGAAACGAAAATGTGATTAAAAGGCTAGCCAGGCATATTTTCTCTGAAATAAATTACCCCCTATATTATGTTTTCTTTTCTGAAACAACCCCCTATATTATGTATTTCAGGTTCTATATGTTTAAAAGTTACATAAAGCAGGTGTGTCTGCGACGACAGGCAGCAGCATCACATACCCTTACCATTTATTTATTCATTTGTTTAGAATATTTAACGCTTGCTTTTTTGATAGTTAATGAAACATGTAATCTAATTTTGAGATTTATAAAGGTTAGAGTATCTGTAAAGGACAGAACTTTTAAATTAATCCCACCCTTTAAGACCATTCAAAGTGACACATAAATTATTAATTAAAAAATATTAAATTAAATAAAAAATAGATACAAAAAATAAAAACGCTAATTTTAACAACGTTAACGCTTCCAGAGAAACTCTAAACCCTAAATCTTAAATTCTAAACCCTATACCCTAAATTCTAAACCCAAATTCAAACCTCTAAACCCAAACCATATACCCTAAACCCTAATCCTAGACTCTAAACCCAAATTATATACCTTAAACCCAAAAAATAGACTATAAACCGAAATCCTATACCCTAAACCCAAGTCTTAGACCCTAAACTCAAACCGTAAACCTTAACCCAAACCATATAGCATCTAAGTTTGGGGTTTGGGTTTAGGGTTTACCGTTTGGGTTTTCGGTCTAGGATTAGGGTTTAGTTATAGGTTTTGGGTTTAGGATTTACGGTTCGGGTTTAGGATTTACCGTTTGGACTTATGGTTAAGGTGGGTTTAGGGTATATAATTTGAGTTTAAGATTTACGGTTTGGGTTTAGGGTCTACGACTTGGGTTTAGGGTATAGAGTTTAGGTTAATAGTCTAGTTTTTGGGTTTAGGGTCTAGGATTAGGGTTTAGGGTATAGGGTTTGGGTTTAGGGGTTTGGATTTGAGTTTCGAATTTAGGGTATAGGGTTTAGAAATTAAGATTTAGGGTTTAAGGTTTAGCTGGAAGCGTTAGCGTTGTTAAAATTAGCGTTTTTATTTTTTTTAGCTATTTTTTATTTAATTTAATATTTTTTAGTTAATAATCTATGTGTCATTTTGATTAGTCCTAAAGGGTACGGCTAATTTAAAGGTTCAGCCCTAGGGTTGAACCTAAGTTTGTCCATCTGTAAAAGCAAAATTTTGGTGTTGACCGTGTGGACCGGTGTTGTGTGTCATCTTTGTTGAAATTCTGACATCACAAGTTTTTCCGTTCTTATATCACAAGGCCTTAATTTGTCTCCTCTTCGTCAAATTAAAGATAGATATATCAAATTTCCTAAAACTAGTTAAATACCTACCTAAATTAGCTTAATATTTTAAGGAAATAATTATATCGTTAAAATTTAATGTGTTAAATGTTGGTTCTCACAAAAATGTTAGGGTTAACACACTTGTAGATTAGTCTCTAAAAAAAAAAATCATGACTTTTTCTTGCATTTTTATTTTCTTTTTCTTATTTTTTAGTTTATATGTTTTGATAGTCGCTTACGTTCATTTCATCTTCTCCTTTTCTTTTTGGTAAAGACCTTCATTTCATCTTTTTCTTACATTCATTTAAAAAAAAATTAATACAATTTTGTAATTATATAATCTACTAGTATATCATTTACTCCCTCCATTTCAAAATAGATGATGTTTTAGAGAGTTTTTGATGTTTCAAAATACATGATGTTTTGAAATTTTATATTAGTTTTAGTTTTATTGAAAACTGTGTGGCCAATAATGTTTTATAGTTTTTGTGATGATTGGTTGAATTAATTTTATTTTATATTTTTAATGCTACCTTTTAGATAAAAGGTGAATGTCTTAATTCTTGTGCATTTAATCAAAACATTAACTATTTTGAAACAGATGGAGTATACTCTTTTGTACTCCCTCTGTTTTTTAAAGATGCACATTCTAGATTTTTCACATATATTAAGAAAACTCATTGAATATGCATTGTTTTTTGTGAATAACAAATTTTCATAATTTTTACCCAATAGAAATTCAATAAACACCATTAATTTTTTTGAAACTTACAATTTTTCATAAAATCATACATTGAAAAAGTAAAAAATGTATTTTTTTAAAACAAATTTTTTTTCCAGGACATACACATCTTTTAGGAACGGAGGGATTAAATATCTTCATCAAATTCAGGTATGACAGATAAAAAGAGATAAAGTTCCTTGTAGGGATTCAAGGACGTGGCAACACAAAGGACCGATTTATACTAAATAGATTCTTTTAAGTTAGCATCCCGACCGTCAATTAGATTTATAGGTCCTAATTTAGATTCTTGTCTTTTTTTTAAATCAGAATCATCGCAAGGCGTTGACTGTCATGAGGCATACACTCTACCTGCAAGAAGATTAGGCCGTCACCGGCAGGGGAATTTGGAACGCTTTTATCTAATCATGTAAGATTTTCGATGGGCCGTTAAGGCTAACAGGATAATAGATGGGCCCTCCATGGAAAAGGCCGCTCATAGTTTTTTCTTCTGGCTGTTTCCTTTTCCTTCCCTAAACTAGTTTCAGCTTTCATTCCAAAACATTCTCTAAAAATGAACAGATACAAGTATACAACATTAACGTGCCAAGCTTCAAAATGAGCCCTAACTAAACTTAACATGTATCTGGTTCACCACGAAAAAAGAAAAACATAATCTAATGTGTGAAGCAGACACATCAACAAATTAACAACACACATGATACAAGCTACAAATATACAGCACATGAAAAGTTCATCATCATATTTAAGTCACCAATTCACAAAGGAAAGGATAAAAGAACATATAAAAAAAAGGGCATTTGAGTTCATTCTTTTTTTTTTCTAGTGTTTTCTTTCAGCCGCAATGGGTCTGAAGTAGAAGCACGTACAATATAAAGAAACCTCACTATACAAACCTTATACACACACATAAAAAGAGCCTTTTCCTGTTTTGTTTTCGATATATGCACATATACATTTCCTCTTAAATATATGTGACTCTCAATCGGTTCTTCTGCTGAATGAACTAGACTTGTTCTTTTTTTTAGGTAGGGGAGACTATAATCTCACATCACATATGCTTCTACATAATAATAATAATATTAAGAATGATGATGCAAACCACATTTTTCAAAAGGATCGACGGATTTCTCGACCTTGTCTTGTGATTCTGCTACCGGAAAGGGAAAGAGAGGTCTGGCTGGAGAGCTGGAGGTCAGTGAATGGTGGAAGTGAGACGCCAATCTGGGAGAATATCAAACCTGCTGAGATGTTGTTAGATGTGCTTCTTGATCCCGACAAGTAAGGATCCCCCGGAATGAGCTCAGCAGAGGAAGAAGAAGAAGAGGCCAAGAGAGAGGTGACAGGGTAAGGAGCCACGGGTGCATCAGCGAGGGAGGATGCAGAAGGATTGTATCTGATGGTTCCCACTGGATGATCAAATTTACATGTTGATCCAAACTTACAGAAGCCGTTTTGTACGTAGAAAGTGCAACGTTGCACACCCTGTTTACAAAACAAAATGGATTACTATGATGACCATTGCGACAGTTATAGAAAGGGAGCATACCGGACGTAGAGGAAGACCAACGGAGCTGAGGTCGCAATTAGGTCTTGGTGGAACCCGATCTCGAGGATGATGAAACTTGCATGATGTTCCAAACTTACAATCGCCTGTTTTCAAATAGTACTGGCACTCTGGTTCGGCTGGTCTCTCTGGAAAGCTCTCTTCTTTCAGGGTAACAACACCTGATGGATAGACCCCGGGAGTGGTGGAAGAGAGCTGTGTAACTCCATACAAAGAAGCTGCGTGCTGAGCACCAGGAGAAAGAGCAGGGCTCACAGGTGCCTGCATGGGAATCAAAGTCTAAGAAAGAAACGTATTTGATGAAACAAGAATCAAGAAGGGGCTACCGAGTATGGATTCCAGGCTTGAATAGGAAGGACCCCTGGGGTGGTTAATAGCATTGGACCGTAGGCGCCTTGCATATAAGAACCGGGAAGAAGAGGTCTCAAGCTAGAGGAAGGAGGTCCAGGCATAAGTGAGTGCTGCTGCACCGATGAATAAAACTGAGGTGCAGAAGCTGGAGGTGGGAGAGTTGCAGTTGCAGAAGCAGCAGAAGCAGGGTGAGGATGATGGAATTTACAGGTAATACCAAATTTGCATTGCCCCGTTTTCAAAAAGTAAGAGCATTCGTTTTCACCCTACAAAGAGAAGAGAAGAGACCCTCTATCAGATTAAAAGAGAGAGAGAGGGAGGGAAAGAAAGAAAAAGAATTTTACCTGGCGGACAGGGTAGCCATAGATATTGAGAGGAACGTGGGTCATGGAACCACCTGCTGCATTCCTTGGATGGTTGAATTTGCATGAAGCCCCAAATTTACAGGTTCCAGTTTTCAAATAAAACTGCCAAGAAACACTTATTACAAGAGTCAAATTAAAAAGAAAGGAGAAAGTTTGAGTAAGAGGTTGTTGGGGGTACCTGACAAGGGAGGGCACCCAGGCGTTCAGGATACTGTCCTGTGGCTCTAACAGTTGCTTCAACCTACATTATATACATAGAAGCAAAGAGTCTGAGCCATAGCACACCAAAAAAAAAAAAAAGGAATACATATTCTCAGCAGAGAGTAAGGAGGACATAAAACAGGGATAGCAGAGTAAGAATTAAGTTGATTCAAGAGAAAAATACTAAAAGCCCACATTACAGATCAAACAAAAAAGAAGATTGTACCGAGGCACGATCGGGAGGATGGTTGAAACGGCATCTAGAACCGTAACCACAGACACCAGTGCGCATGTAGTAGGCACAGTCAGGAGCACCTGCTCTCTGCGGGTACGCTTCACTACCTAACCCTAATCGCCACATCGATGATTCTGCTGCAGCACATTTTTTACAAAGACAAAATCAAGAACAAAAGCAAAAGAGAGGAGACTGTTTTGTTTGTTAAGGCGCATGCGAATCATAAAAGAAGAAGAGAGAGAGAGAGAGAGAGACCTTGGAGGAGTAGTCCGGTGTCGGCGTCTCCTGGGGTCCATTGAGGAGGAGCATGTGAGCCATTCATCGCCGTTGGAGGAGTGCGTCCATACATGTCCATCGATCGGAACCCTAGGGATTTGCTGTACACTAAAACTCTCTCTCACCTAACCTTCTACACAAACAAGAGAGTAATTAAAAGAAATGTCAAAGCAAGGGTCATCGACCAGCGAAGAAAGCACCCCCCAAGTCTATAGAGAGAGAAAAATAAGAGAGGTTCAGACAGTGACTGATTCTCTTTCTTCTTCTTCTTCTTTCTTATGACTACCGTACTTTCTCTCCAGTGTTTCTTTTTTTAGCTTTCAATTTCTCTCTTCTTTCCTTTTTTTTCTTAATTATTTCCTTTCTGAATATAAAATATATAGATTCTGATTGGAAACACTTTGTAGTAATTAGGTGAAAAACAAACACTTTGTAGTAATTAGGTGAAAAACAAATAGAGTAAAAGTTAAGAAAAAAAAAGAAGTGGAAACTAGAGTTGAATAAGAGTAAAATAAACACATTTTATTTATTTATATTATTTACTCTTAAGTTCAATTTCAAATAAGCGAGTGTAAAGTTTTACTTGGAAGCATCAAAAGACTAAAAATGTTGGAATAAAATGGAGTGACTACTTTCTTTTTTTTTTTCATTTGAGTGGTGAAATAATAGAGTAAATGAGAGTAAACTAATTTTACTCTATTAATTTTACTGTAAAAGGTCGATACAATCACGCCCATAATAATTTCATATTTTTTCCTTGTTTTATCTTTGGTCCTTCAAATTGAAAATAATATACTTATTTGCTAGGAAACAAATTATAATTTAATCTCTCAACTTTTTTGTTTTTTTAAAGGACGGACGGTAAGATTCTTCAACGGAAATAACGCGCAAATGAATGAAAAAGAGACGGTTATATATCATCAAACTTCATCGCGAATGGTTTTGTTTCAAAACGGTGGATTCTATTCCTTAACCGTCACTAAAAGTTTCTTCTAGTCGTCAGCCAGAGCCGTTTCAAACTTTATATTGTTCAAAAAAAAAGAAAATAAGACCTTCTTTAATAATCTGAAATTATTTAGATTTTTTTTTTACAAAATATCATTATAATATAAAATAAATACATCAATTTAATTATTTTATATCTAAATAACATAATTTCTAGTTTTTAATGCAAATCATTAACCAAATCATTGAACTTGATCATTTGGCATTTTTCAATGCAAATTCATCGATCAAATCATCAAATTTGATCATTCTTTTAACCATTTTTCTAGCTTTTTCAGTTTTTTTTTTGTTTATTATATCCACCATCAGAATTATAATCTATAAATATAATAGAGAAAAATCTGGATAGTAGTTAGACAAAAAGTTATATACTCTTTGATTAGACAATGCACTCTTTTTTGCTTGTCGACAGAAGTTGTAGACTAGTTTTTTCTTTGTGTTTGCTATTTTTGTTAAATAATGGTGAATAAAATATATCTTCTTCTCCCTAGTTATAATCACTAATTGATAATTGTTTCCTAAACATAATCAAATCATAATACTAACTTTCTATACTACCATTGAATATTCAAACAGACATCAACAACTATTTCTTATTTTCCAAAATATATAATTGATATACAGACTAATTACTTTCTAATTTATTGCATTTTAGTTGGTTATATAAACAAAATAAAGAATTGTAATTTATATTTATTGGTTATAAATACGAAATTTAAATTCAAATATAGTTATTATAACTTTCTTATAAATGTATGATTTTAAATTTATAATTATTATTAAAACAAAAAAAAATTGAACCCTTTAGAATTTTGGATCTTGTTCATCCACTCCAATTGTATCTGCTAAAAGACTGCCATGTAAGCTCCGGATCTCACAACTTCACAAGGCAACAAAACATGACATTCATTTTATCAAAGCCCATTAGTAACTTACATAAAATGATTTATATATCTTTTGGCGTCCAAGTTATGTTCTGTGTGCTGAACAATTTCAATCTTCAAAGTCTATAACCTGATGAGCACTAAATCTGCGTTCGATAAGATAACATAACAACTCCCCATATCTCCTTTCAGCCATACAATGAGAAGATAGCAAATTAAAAAGAGCAAAACATTTGTATGTAATTATGTCATTTGCTATATCGACTCTTAACTTGCTAGATTCCTCTCGATTTCGCACTTTCTCTTGAGTTATACACACACAAAATGTCAATTTCATATCAAAGCTGAGTCTCATCAATGTTCGAACTCAAGCGGATGCGCTTTGTTCTTGACTGTTTGCGTCCCCTCGACTTGCGCCCGATACTCCTCCTTGGTTTCCATTCTAGCATATGGTTCCAAGGGGATTCCTTGTTCAATCTCGGCTTTTTGAAAACCTATGCATTTCTCACTTGTCCACATAAAATTGGGATAGGCAAACCAAATGTAACCAGGTGTGGCTCAACATCCAGTAAAGTTGAAACGGTCATACTCTGGGACTAGAGGAGGGATAATTGACCGGTATTGATCGTGGAAACAGTTGGGGCTCTCCATGTAGATGTGGGGAATTCAATTACTCATCGACAATATCTTCCATGTCATTATCTGAATGAAATGGCTCCATCCGAGAAAATCACTAATCTTCACACATTCTAAAGTTAAATATTTACTTTATTATTTTAGTTTTATTTCAAATTAGTTCAAAGTTTTATTTGATTTCTAATATAGTTTCACTACTTATATTTTTGTATTTAAATTCATGTTTTAGTTTTAAAGTATAATTAGATCTTGATCCGCACGGTTGTGCGTGTGATTATTTTTATTTGTACACACATAATTATTTGTTTTACGTGACTAATTGTAATGTTTACAATTATATTGTTTGATATAATATTTTAAAATACAACAATTTTATAGTACACATACAATAAACTTTTTTTTTTAATTTTCAGTGATAGCATATTTTATATTATGTGATACAAAATTCTGAATTGAAATATATTATTGGTAAATGATCAAAATTTTAATTGAAAAGTATTATACTAAATTAATATCACAAATTGAATACAAAATTCTACATGATTTTAGTTATAATTACAAAATTAATTAGATATTTAAAAAGTTTTTTATTGAAAATGAAATATACATTAAATTTTTAAATAAACACGAAATTAACAAATATTTTATAAAAAATATTAGGTGAAAAATGAAATTTACATTTATCTAAATAAATACGAAATTAATTAAATATTTAAAAAGTTTATTTTAATGAAAATGAATAATATATTTATATTGTAAATAAGAAGATATGAAAAGATTTTATTCATATACAATTTCAGAGAAAATATAGAAATATTTATTTGATTTTTGTTTTAAAATAATTAAAAATAATTCATATATTTATAAAAAATATAATTTAAACAACTTTGTAAGGGGTGGTCCAAATAAAAAAATCACACATGAACTAAGTCATGACTTTTGTTTTAATAGATAAAATGTACAGTGTATTCTACAATTTCAGAGAAAATATAGAAATATTTATTTGATTTTTGTTTTAGAATAATTAAAAATAATTCATATATTTATAAAAAATATAATTTAAACAACTTTGTAAGGGGTGGTCCAAATAAAAAAATCACACATGAACTAAGTCATGAATTTTGTTTTAATAGATAAAATGTACAGTGTTGAATACACTGATATTTTTATTTTTCGAACAACAACACTGATCATATTCTTAGAATCAGTCTTTAAATCGTGTTTTTATATAAAGCCCAAATTTAAACCTAACCATTACAATCCTGAAGGCCATATATATAAAGGTCAAAGTTGAGCCGAAGCCTTGTAATCAGTCCCCAAATGTCACTAATTTTAGTTTAATTTGGATTCGGCTGCAGATTCGACCTCATATGTCCCCCGCGGCCCGTGATAGGCCTAACCGGTATTGGATGTGTAAAATTACAATCCTAACGTATGGAAACCTGGTTATACAAAATTCGAAACCCTGATTAAAAGTTTAAAACCTAAGAAAACGAAAAATCGTTTGATTAACTTATATCATTGGAGTCTCCTCAGTCAGTTACTAGAGTTTAATATTGTGCGGCCGAAAGGAAATGAAGCGAAATTAGACTGGTCAAGACAGAACAAAACTAAAAAAAAGTTTGTGTAGAGTGAGCTCCAAATACATTTCCGGGTCAGGCCTAGGCAACATATTTCAGATATGTATAAACATGTTCGCCAGTTGATGTGTTTATATTTAGATTCTAATTGAATTAACGAGAAACTAAGGGTATAATTAACGGGAGTCCTTAGTGGATTTTTTAGGTGGTGTGGGTTTCATGTTTCTTGTAAAAACCGATTCCAAAAGTCATGAATTAAAAACGATTATGGAATGTTTTTTCCACTATTTGCGGGCTCCACCGACACGTGGAGATCCGCGATTTGTTAGCTTTAATTTTTTTTTTCAGATAAAAAAAATTGCCTAAAAAGCGATAATAATGGTATAAGAGAGAAAGAAAAAAGAATCTAATACACGTAATTAAGTAAAAGACAAGACTAATTTTGTATTTAAACTATTGAAATAATGCTAGTGGATGGACCCACTCACAAAACAAGAGTCGCACGCTTAATCTAATTAAGTACGTTGATTAGATTCACTAAACTCAGTTTTTTTTTGACAATCTTAATAACTAAATAGGAAATAAAAATGCCATGAATAAATTATATACTTTTGCGAAATCAGTTTATTTATTCAAAGTATATCAGTAGTATTTGTTTTTTTATCAAGCCATTGAGAGAATATATATCTTTATCAAAGGGATATATATTTAGTGATCAACTTTAGAATTTAATATCTAATACAGTACTATGTATGTATACTTTTAGTTTCGTTATTAATTATAACAAGTATACTGTTATTCTTACCTAAATCTTATATATGGAACATAATCTTTTACCAAAACAAGTATGGCATATGATTTGACAAATAAAATGTGCATATAAGCTTGACCTAGCTTTCTAAAGAAAATGGCTTTCATTAACTAAAATAAATGGATATATTGTTGGTGCAAAATCTATCCGAGCCACACTATTTGGTCAGGACTCAAGAGAAACAGATAGTTAAAAGTGAAAATTGATTTAACGAGCAAGTAAAATATTATAAATGCTTAAGAATATTGTTGTGAACTGCTTTCGAATATAAATGCTTTGAGCGTCATCATGTAGCAATTAGTCAATTATATAGCCCAAAAACGTACATAATTTGTTTAGCCGCTACAAGGTGGTCCAATCCATCATCTCCAGACACTTGTCCTCAGTTTAATAAAAAACAATTATATTATAATATCTAAATTAACCACCTGACTTAGGTTTTTGGGGAAAGCAAATAACATAAAATAAAACCTAAATATCATACTTCTAGAACATTATACTCACCAAAAATCAAAATCATTTAATGTTTCCTGTCAAAATACATATTGACATATTTTTAGAATATTTCTTCCTGTAACTAAAAAACATATACGGGAATGTTTTGATAATATGCTCAAGTACTTGTCCGTCAACGAGAAGGCAATAAAGATTTCATAAATGTTTTTCGTGTCAAATACATGATTTTCGTATATAAATTAACAAAACACGTAAGTGTAAACAAAGGATCGTCGTTATCTTTAAATTCAATAACACTAAGAGAGGAGTGGCAAATTAATTTCGTGTTATGCTTTTAAAATAAGCTACAAACTACCTAATATTAGGCTCTTCAATGCTTATAGACCACAAGACGTGCTCTTATATGGTCCACAGGACCACAAGTTAGATATTGGTGCTTATTAAATTAACTCTTAGTTCTTAATTATTTAATTCTTAATACTATATAAGGTACTAACTATAGATACTTACTGTTATAAATGTATCTGATCTTTATATTAGCACGTTCCACAACAAGTACCAAATTTACATATTTAATAATAACCTTAGAAAACACTTCTTGTTACCCAGTTTTTTTGGTCAAATTTTTTTTTTTTTTGGTCAAAACTTCTTGTTACCCAGTTATATTCACATTTTCCCAACAATAACCCAGCTACTCAGTTACTCATTATTACTATACGATATATGATATGATGGGCTTGTGCACAAAAAAAAAAAATATGATATGATGGGCAAAAAGAAAGAGGAACAAATTATGCAAGGACTGAAATATATATATATTTGACCCAAACAATAATTTTTGAAGAAGCTTTTGTTCAGAAATGATATTTGTGCTAACGATAGCATTTTCTATAAATATACAAGGCACTTCGATCAGATTACGTGTAATAAACAAATTTATAACGTAATGATAAAAACGTTATAAATAGTATTTAAATATTATTTAAAAGTGCGAGTGACAAAAAAGAAGATTTAATTCGTTTTTATTAATACATACCTGTCTTAAAGAAAAAGAAACTAGAGAGAGCATACTACAAAACATAATCGATTAAAAAGTTCAAGATAAATTAATTAGAAGAACTAAATTAATAAAGACGCAGAAGGAGAAATTAGCTTGACCTGCCACATTGTCTCCCCAGTGAGGCTTATTGACCTAGACCTCTCCCATTGGTTGTATGACACGTCCACACCGTTGATGACTGAACATAAATACCCTTTATTACACTCTATTAAGATCGTAGAAACAATAAAAATGAAATAGAAAAGAATCGAATAGAAATAAAATTTTAAAAATGATGAAACATGATTATTTTTTATCAAAATTAATAAAAAATTGATTTGTTCTATAATTCTCTACAAACAAAGAAATGAAAAGAAAAATATTTTTTTTTATGAATGGTAAAAAATTTGAGAAATGTTAATGAACGTAGTGTTCTTCCTTGTTCCTTTGGTCACCGATCACAATTGTATAGATTATACTAATAAATCTATTTTTTTCTTTTTCTTTTTTTTGGATCAAAATATAAGCTTATTTATATATTGTTTAGCTCCATTAATTGTCTACTTATAAATAAAGCTAATCTGACAATACAAATCCATGTCAAAAAGACTATTTATCAGATTTATACATACTAATATAATGTAAGAACCTCTCCGTTCCCTGCTCTTTCTTTTGTGCCATTATCACTTGGCAAATTACATATTTTCGTTTCAAAATTTTAGTATCAACAGCTGTTGATATACACTTATAACGATCTCTCCTCTGTTTTATAAGGTTTGATGGCTGGGAACTATCCTTCCTTCCAAAACCCAATCCCTAGATTCCAAAATTACAACTTTGCGAGCACCTCCTCTCATCATCATCAACATCATGATGGTTTAGTGGTGGAACAAGAGGAAAACATGGTGATAAAAGAACAAGACAGGCTACTTCCGATAGCAAACATAGGAAGGATCATGAAGAACATTCTCCCACCAAACGCAAAGATTTCTAAAGAAGCAAAAGAGACTATGCAAGAATGTGTCTCCGAGTTCATAAGCTTTGTCACTGGAGAAGCCTCCGATAAATGCCACAAGGAGAAGAGAAAGACAGTTAATGGAGACGATATCTGTTGGGCTATGGCAAATCTAGGGTTTGATGATTACGCTGAGCAGCTCAAAAAGTACTTAAATCGCTACCGAGTTATTGAAGGAGAGAAATCTAATCATCACGGCAAAGGAGGAGCTAAATCTTCACCGGATAACTAATTGATCAATGCATGGTTAATTGTTTGATTTCCCTTTTATTTATATGCGCTTGTTTGTTCTTCGACTCTTATATATGATATGTGTATCAGTGTATGTGGTTTGAGGCTGTGGAGAGATCTGTGCTAGTCGTTCTTCTTGAGTTTGTTATCGTGAAATTTAAGGGTTTGATTTTATTTTAGTTATTCATATACATTCATAAAGTATGTATAGGAAAAATTGATGATTATGGTCTATAGATTCAGAAAGTGGGGATTGGTATTTATGTCCATATGCTATATGCGTATGATCAGCGACACATGAACCAATATTAGGAGGATGAGTTTTTCTGCTGTATAACTTGGCCTTCTCTTTTTGATTTTCAAACGAATTCAAGTAAAGTCGACTGATATAAAATAAATCTTCGCAGAACATCATTCGTGCAAGTTTTGCCATAACCCACCTAAACGGCCATCTCTGATCTTATTATTCAATCGTGAATGATGGAAGGTAGAGGTAGACCGATGTATAGTGCAAAATCACGTTCGTTTGTAGGTTTTTTTTTTTGGAAAGTGAAAATCTAGAGAATGAGGTTCTGCTCTAGATTAAACCTACAATAAGATCAAATTATATATCATGTAAAATTTCAACACAGTTTAGTTTTGTACTTGTTGAATTTACATATATATTAATATAAATCAATTAATTTTGAAGTCGCAACTGGCTTGTTCAGTATATATAATGTTATCACTGTTAGCATTTGCACACAGATTTTCACATTAACTAATCAACACTGAAATGTCATTCCGTACAGATATCACAAGTAGATAAAAATTTACTATTTCAGGTGATATTTCCTTAAATCTAATCAATATTTAAACTTTATGTAGCTTTTTTTGTCTTCTTTTAGATTAATAATTTTTTTAAATCGTTTGATACGAAACCTTTCCAGAACCTTTTTTTTTTGTCATCTTTTAGATTAATAATTTTTTTAAGCCCACAAGGTAAATATCACCTTTCGGAGCCTTTTTTTTTGTAACACCTCGGAACCAAAATTTAAAACGACAAAAACACAAGACTACACATAAGTAAGGTGACAACGTGATACTAAAATCTTCTTGGAGCACACCAATAATCCACACCGATACGAAGCTGAACGATGACAGAAGCCAAGATGAACGAGAAACTTTATATGTAGTTATGAATTTACTATAGAGAAATTCTCTAGGATAGTTTTTTTAAGTTTTTGTCACAAAAATAGCCATCAATGAAGAAAATGATCAAAATAAGTTTTATTAAAGAGTGAAAATATATTTTTACCCTAAGATTAACTAATCTATACTGAAAGTTTAGAGTTAGTGGGTGGAGTTTTGAGGATAGAATTTCAAATTAAAAAATATATATATATATATTAAAATTTTCAAAACAAAAAAAAGCTATTTTTGTCATTTTTTTTCTTGAGAACTATTTTTGTGATAAAAACTTAAAAACGATTATCCGAGAAAATTGTCCTTTACTATATTTTTGGTACTTCACTTCTTCTTTTTAGACATCATTGGTACTTCACTTTCTAAACAGTAAAGAGTACTCTTAATAAAAATATAAGAATAAATATTTGTTTTGGGAAGTTCTTAGGATGAAGTTCTTATCGGAATATAAGAACCTGTTTCTTAACTTTTAACTAAAAAAGTTAAAAACCGGCTCTTAAATAAGAGTTTTAAGAGCCGATTTTTAGTTTTTTTAGTTAAAAGTTAAGAGACGATTTCTTATATTCCGTTAAGAATCTCACTCTAAGAACCCTCCAATAACCATGCTTAGTTGATTTCTTAAGCGAGTGGTCCATAAATCCAGGACAATTCTCACTTGTCCTTCTTTTCATTTTTATAAACCCTAGCTCCCTCGGACCATCCAAAAAAAGAAGGTTAATTATATATATAAATAGATACTCATGTCTGACTCATGCTATCGTAGTGAGATTTTCCTTGCTTTGAGACCCTCGGCCTCGGGTATGTGGCCGAGAACTGAAAGATCTCCTTCTTTCGTGGAGGTGCCTTCACTTCCGTTGACCATAAACTGGCGTAAGCCGAAACCCTTCACTTGAACTAGAGGTAAAGTCAAAGCATGCCGAAGGCGCTAAAGCCCCTCTTTATATAAAGAGAGAGGCTTTATCAACAATGCTTTGCTTTCTATCTTTTAGAACATAAGTTGAAATGGCCTTTTGTTAACCACCACTACTTAGAGCATGTTCATTAGTGAGACCCATTAGTGTCTCTTAAGTGGGTTGTAATGATTTTTTTATTATTAAAATTATGATAAGAGATTTTGTTAAGAGACAGTTAATTATTAAGGTTTATTGGTGGTATCTTAATTAAGGTTCTTAACAATTTAAAAAGATTAAAATTATTTTTAAACATAAAATTCAAAACAAAGATTAAATTTATTTATTAATTAAAACAAAGTCAAACATAACATTTTCATTCTTCATACTCCGCTAGGGGTTCCTTTTTTTCAATGAGACTCTCAAGCAGACTCATCTTAGACAACCGTTCCTTTTTGTCCATGAGACTCCCAAGCAGACTCAGTCTACTATCATCTACCACCGGCTTGTGAGAAGCTTTCTTTGCGGCCTTCACACCAATGGGACGCTTGTTCTCGGTCGCTTGAGAACTCTCAGTCTCTCCACCCTCCTTACCCTTCCTCTTCTTCATGGTCTCTCCGTTTTTAGCAGTGGCCAACTCGCACCACTTCTGGTCGTGCCTCAATTCCTTCCAAGCGTGTTCAAGTGTAAACCTCTTGTTGTAGTTGTTGTAGAATATCTGATGAGCAAGCTTCAAAACATCGTTCTCATTTTGGCCACTAGTTTTTTCTCTAGTAGCCGCTTCATAAGCTCCACAGAACTTGGAGACGAGGTCATTGATCCTATGCCATCGTTGCTTGCAGTGTCCTGCCTCTCTCTCTCTGCCGCCAGCAACCAGAGGACTTGCCGCGAAATAAGCAGCAATCTTTTTCCAAAAACCCGTGGACTTTTGCTCGTTGCCAACCACAGGATCCTTGCTCGTGTTTAACCACGAGCTGATCAGGACAACATCATCCGTTGGTGTCCATGCCCGTCGTTGGCAACGCTCTGCACCACTGTCTCCAGCAAAGTTTGAAGCTTCGTTTGCTACACTTCCTCGTAATGGAACTTGTGATGAAGATAGTTCAACACTATCTTCAAAGTTACCAAAGGAAACTGTTTGTTGACTATTAAGTAGTTCAACAAACTTGCTAGTTCCAGTGGAAGGATTAGAATCCATATCACACGGTTAAGAAAGAGAGAAATTAAAGACCAGTGTTTGAACAAAAGAGAAATAAAAGACCAGTGTTTGAAGAAACGTGAGAAAAAGAGAAGAGAATCACACAGTTTATAGAAGAGAAAGATCAGAACCAACCATAACTGAAATGACATATATCTAACAGCATTGAAGAGAAGGATGTAGCATTTATTAACTAAGCCAACCATTATCTTACACTAACCACTCAATTTATTATCTAACCTAACACAAACATGAATTAAATTTTAAACTCAGAGAGCAAAGACAAACGTTTGAATAACAATCACATTTCAAACTATTTTTAAAATCATATTCACACGCACAGAGCAAAGACAAACGTTTATATATCTACAAAGATCAAAGAGAAAGTACCTTTATGTTTTGTCTGACAAAGAGAGAGGTTCTGTGCCCACTTCCCGTCTGTAGATCAACCATGGATCATGCCAGTACCATTCCTCTTGATCCATCCATGTACCCATAAAAACACAGACAAGAAATAAACAATCATTACAAACGATCTCAAACCAGAGTAAAATCGTTAACTACAAGAGTAAAGATATAGGTTTATCCACACAAGATCACACTTTCAATTCAAACTTTAAAACAATTTGAAGAAATTTTTTCATTTTCAAAAAAACCTTTTCAATTAAATATTCAATCCAAACCAACACCGAAACTGTTCAATCCAAAGAACCGAAGTATTTTGACTGAGAATCATACCTCCATTTTTTCATCTCCATGACGGCCTTTCTCTTCTCATGATTCTTCCAAGTCTGTATCTTCACTTCATCGATCTTATACCTAATCAAACAAGTCAGAGATGTATTTACAAAGATTCACGAAGACAAATCTAAGACATGCATACTTGATAGATTGAAACATAAACATATAGGATCTGAACCTTTACCTTTTCCATTCGCCACCGATAGAGAGAGAGGTCCGCGTTTTGCTTGGTCGATGAGAAAGCCTTTGCCATTTCCCTTCGTCGCCGAGACCCACCGAGAGAGCCATCGCTGTTTCGTCGACGAGACCCACCGAGAAGAGAGAATCGCCATTGAAATCGTCATCACCTTTCGCCAGAGAGAGAGAATACGAAACGCAAGAGAAACAGAAAAAAAAAAAGAAACTCGAAACCCCGACACTTCATTTCTCACACTGTCAAATTGCGACACGTGCCCCAGAAGAGGCGTGTCTTCGAGATGTTAATTAAGGGACGCCTCTTCCTTTTATCACCATTTTTCATTTATTTTAATTCTGGATTTTCCTTTAAACCTCTCTTAAGAGACGCCTATAAACATGCTCTTATGGTCATTAAGTTTTCGAGAAATGAGTGTCTATGTTTTAAAAGGAAAAAAAAAACTGGATGGTTGAATCAGGTATATTTTATAGACACTAGCGTACGGTACATATATTACTGAATGTAGTGAATCAAAATACATTTACAAAAAAGTGAGATGACGCTCATGGCAATAGGCAATAGCACATGATTTGGAAAGGATGTGGTGCTCTTCATTTTGACATGTGATAATAAACTTATTGGTGTTGAAAACATGGGTGTACTAATAAAGACCTTAGCAAAATCATTGCAAATGCAATATACATTTGACAAAATAACATAGGTGTATAGGTAGCTACATAAGGAGCTTCTTTCAGAACCAAACTGTGAAGTTTTAAACTTAATATGTAAACCTTTTTTAGATGAGAGAGTACTAATCTTTTCTTTTTGGCAATTTGGTGGCCATTCTTTAGGTGATCAACGTGGGAACCTGATCAGTTGGCAAAATAGGTTTGCCTTGGAGATTGCTATCAAAAACTATGGTGTCTCTCATTCACATACAAACTCTAAGGTGATTCTTTCGCTCACTCCTGTTCTCTGCGTCTCTTTAAATAAAGAAGACAGTTCGTTAGAGATATTGTCTCTTACACTCTCGTTATTCTTTTTAAAGAAAAGAAAAGGCAAATTCTTTAAATGAAATACTGAGAGAAAATTGAAGTGACAGTTGCGAGAAAAGGGAAAACAAAGAAAAACAAAGTTACATATGTAGAGTGAACTTATAATAGAAGGAATGTTTTTGGCTTCTTCAGTCACTAGTGGGCTCGACAGTGATCTTGTTCCAAAATATCAGAGATTTTCTCGATAGGAATCATTGGTAGATACTCGGCGACGTAGTAGTCTCTGTCCCCAACGTAACGAACGGCGTCGTTATACTTCTCCGACCAGTAAAACGCCGTAGGTATCACTAACTGCGCAACTTCGGGGAATAACGGCACACGATTCAACAAACGCCACACCGTCGCTGCGTAATACTCCGCGACTGGCTCGTACTTGTCGAGAACGCTCCTGGCGATGCTCTTGGTCGTGTCCAGGACGCCGGCGCGTTGCACCTCAGCGGCCACGGTGAGCGCTTGGCTAGAAGCTTGCTTCACCAAAGAGGGAACGTATGTTTCCACATCGTAGAAAACATCGTCCACCTGCAAAGCATCAAGTGTCATCTCCATTGGTGAAAAAATGAGCAATGTTTTAAAAATTCGGAATAACTTTTTTTTTTACCTTGCGATCGACGAATAAGAGAAGTTTGAAAGGAACGTCATTGAACTTGTCGTATAACGGTGAAAGTACCATTTCAACGGTGGCTTCAATATTCTCGACACCGAGTTTGAGAGGACCAGCGTTGTCCTTAGCCAACTCGTAGAGCGTCGACAAACAGACGGCCAAGTAAGTCGCTGCGGTTCTGACGAAACCCAAGTGCTTGAGCTCTGTCCCATCGTCCTCTTCCACAATTAACGAAGACGAAGAAGATGGGGGCACTTCCTCCTCGACTACAATCTCATCTTCAGCCATTCTCAAATCCTATTCGATCCGGTTGAATTTACTCTTTAAATAGAAGGACTGAATACAAGATCTGCTAGGACACGTGTTTTGATGCTAATGGACCGCTCACAGCACGTGTCAGGGCATGGGTCGAGACTGTTGCAAGATAAGAACTCCCATTCCGTCTGGCACGAGTCTCGAGGGAAAATGCAAAAAGAATAGCCCTAACTTTTCCATCACGTCTTCGAACTTATTGGGCCTACTTTATACCGTTATTTTCACCTTGAAAAGCCTAAATATATCGGTTGGGGTAAGAAGTTCGAGTGAACATAAGTCTGCAATAATCAGGAGTTCAGGACCCTAAACTCAAATGTAACCACTTTCATTTTGTCAACCTTGATATATATTAAATTCCCAATGGGCACATACTAACAGATTAGATCACGATAACATGTTTAAGTATATATTATCACAAAACACTTGTAAAAAATACGATTAATTACGACTCCACAACATCGTAGTATCACATCTATGATCTATCGTTGGCTTTTTACGCGATTGCTAGCTTTACATTAACGGCTGCTACAAACGCAGCAAAAGCCAAACACGGCTTTACCATATTACCAGCGACCGGACTGGTCTCATTAAAGGCCTTGTAGCATCCGAACAAGGCCGCAGACTGACCCAAGCACACTGCAAGCCCTGCTAGTCCCGACCCGACCATGCACGTAGTCAAAGAAAGCACAAACTGAGCCAAGTAAAGATAGAGAGCGTTGGGCTTCTTGTGGAACCCACCGTCGACCCATACGAGCCACGCAGCCAAGCCCATCAGACCGCTCGAGGCGAGACGCATGAGGTGAAGGACCCACAGAGGTAGAATCCACGAGGAAGACCGAGCCCGATTCCCGAGGAAGTAGGATGCGAAGAGAGTCAGGAGCACAGGAGCTGCAACAGCTAACGTCAGGGATTTGAGACCGCGTTTAGCCATCGCCCTCTTTTGATCGCGTTTCCCTTTGTTGTTTACGTCGGAGGCGTGTTTCCTCTCGGTCTGAGCCATTGCGGCGTCTCCGGCACGGGACCTGATGTCCTGAGAATCCATAACGAGTTTTAAGATTTGAGATGGAGAAATGAGAGAAGAAGCTTGGTCAAAGAGAATAACGAGGAGCTCAAGTTAATAAAAAGCAGAAGAGTTTTGGATAGACACGGGGGCGGGTAGTTGACACAGACGTTGTACACGTGGAAGTACCGCACGTGTGCTCATGTCAGTAAGCAAAGATTGATTATAAGCCCAATAGTTAGGAATGAATTGGGCTTTACTACTATGGGGTAAAACTAAGAGTTAGTTGTCTGTTTCGCGGCGTACGCAGGATTCTTCTTTACAACAGTAGACTGGTGCGATTGTTCGTTCGTTCAATCACCGGCGAAAATGGAGGCGAGCTCATCATCATCAAGAGCTTCTCGTAGCCGTAATGTGCCTGATCTGTTTAAGAAGCCTAAAATTCCATTCGCCTTGGCCTTAATCGTGGCTGATGCAGTCCTCGTCGCACTTATCATCGCCTATGTTCCATGTCAGATCTAGTTTCCTTGCTACATTTTTGATTTCGCAATGTGCAATTGGACATGGTGTGTTAAGCTCACTCTTCTTCTTCTTTCTGAACAGACACGAAGATCGATTGGGATGCTTACATGTCACAGGTTAGTGGGTTTCTCGGGGGAGAGAGAGAGTATGGGAGCTTGAAAGGCGACACAGGGCCTTTGGTTTATCCGGCTGGTTTCCTCTATGTTTACTCTGTCATCCAGAATTTGACTGGAGGAGAAGTCTACCCTGCTCAGGTGCCTTCAAATTGACTCTCTTCTCTTTCTTGCCTTCCTGGATTTTGACCTATCGTTCGTTTGATGTTGTCTGCAGATTCTTTTTGGTGTTCTCTACATTGCCAATCTGTCCATCGTCTTGTTCATCTATCTCAAGACTCCTGATGTGGTATGGTATTCAACAAATCAAACCCTTTCTTAATGATATAACAACAGGAGGAGTACTATATGACATTTCTCTCCTCTTATAGGTGCCATGGTGGGCGCTATCTCTACTCTGTTTATCCAAGCGAATACATTCCATCTTTGTTCTCCGTCTCTTTAATGATTGTTTTGCCATGACTCTCCTTCATGCTTCCCTCGCTTTCTTCCTCTTTCATAAATGGCATCTCGGCATGCTTCTTTTCAGGCAAGCTTCTTCCTTGTTTATTTTTTCTTGTCTAAATATAATTATATTTCTATCCTTGTGTGACTCACTATTTTGCTTACAGCGGAGCTGTCTCTATTAAGATGAATGTACTTTTGTATGCTCCTCCTTTGTTACTTCTCCTACTAAAGGTCCGTGGAACTTGCTTTATTATTCTCCTATCGTTGATTCTTCTTATCTCAAGTTTTGCTATTCACAGGCCATGAATATTATTGGAGTCCTATCTGCTTTAGCTAGTGCAGCTCTTGTTCAGGTTTCACCTTTTATCTCTTACATGTCCCCATTTATTATTCACCAAATTGTTGTTTTCCCATGTAAACCTCGAAACTTGTTAACTGGTTGTTTCTTGTCAATAAGTGAGTTGCAGTATCCAGCGAATTATATATGTAACTTTGATAATGCCATTCAACTGGTCTCTTAATGGTTATACAGATACTCGTGGGATTGCCCTTTCTGCTAGCATATCCGGTTTCATACCTAGCCAACGCCTTTGATCTTGGACGTGTTTTTATCCACTTTTGGTATTGTTCTCCACCTTCTTCTTGCTAAGTCTAAATTTAGCTACTAACGAAGATATGAATATAACATGTGATCTCTTAACTCTGATTTGAGCTGTCGACAGGTCTGTTAACTTCAAATTTGTTCCAGAACGAGTTTTTGTGTCCAAAGAATTTGCAGTGTGCTTGTTGATTGCTCACCTATGTCTCCTTGCGGTGTTTGCAAATTATAAATGGTGCAAGTAAGTAGAAACACTCTTTGACTAGCTCAAAAAAGTCATCTCTCATAAAACAGCTGTATTTTTTGTGTGTAAGGAATTTACTATGTTGCCTTTCTTAGGCATGAAGGCGGGATTATAGGCTTCATGCGTTCTAGGCGTTTCTTCTTGACGCTTCCGTCTTCGCTCTCGTTCAGTGATTTGTTAATCTCTGGGAGTCTTGCGAAAGAACGTGCGTAACCACTGACTTTACTTTTAGCATTATATCCGTCTGTGTCCTTCCTTACTCACGGGCTTTCCACTGGATTAACAGATATTGTCACGACCATGTTTGTTGGGAATTTCATTGGCGTTGTTTGTGCTCGTTCTCTGCATTACCAATTCTATTCATGGTAACAAAAGATAATAGTTTTCTGTTTGTTGACATTTCTGCTTAATCCTGATTTCAGAACCCCAAATACTTGTATGATCATATTCATAACAGGTACTTTTATTCCCTGCCATATCTGCTATGGAGAACTTCGTTTCCTACCTGGCTGCGGTAAATCACTCTCTGCATTATTATTACCTGTAAACACAACTAAAAACAAAAAATGACTCTAGTAACCCGTCTTCATGTTTTTTTTTTTGACTGAAAAAAGCTTGATATTGTTCCTGGGTATCGAGCTGTGCTGGAACGTCTATCCATCAACACCAGTCTCATCAGCTTTGTTAATGGGTCTACACTTGACCGTCTTGTTGGGTCTCTGGTTTGCTCCTTCAGATTATCCTTACATATTCAAACCAAATCTAAGACACAAAAAGCACAAGTGAACCTTTTTATATTAGCTAAAGAATTTACAGTTATATGTATGGGTTAAGCTAATCATATGGTGGTTTATACTAAAAGATTTTCTGTTTCTGTCCAAATATACATGTGTTATTTCCTCCTTGAATTAAACGTTTACCAGTTATGCTTATTTGGTTTCGCTCTTTGCTACTACTTTTCTCTCTAAGCGAATTCTCGAATACGCTTAGATTATCTGATTGGGAATCTGCTTAGTTTTTGTAACAATTTATATGTGTGCGTTGGAGAAAGATGGAAAGTCACTTATGAAACAAATGATTTCACTTCTTTTGGTTCTTTTCTTCCCGGAAGCTATTGGCTGTGGTCACAAATGATTCGAAAGGCATGTCCCCAAGGAAAGAAAGTATTTCATAAGCTCTCATCTCAAGAACAATTTGATTTGTCTTTCTCAAATGGCATCCTGTACTAAAAGAATAGCTTCTTTTTCTTTAAGGATTGGTGCTTCATAATCGTTTTATGCTCTTAAACTGAGTTCTTAATCAGCTTCTTCTTGATTTGACGCGCTGTAGAATATGTGCTTCTTTACGAATAACTTGTCTCGATGGAACTGCTAGTTCTTCTTCAACAGATGGTAACTTATGATTAGACTTTTCACTCTTGTTCTGTTTCTCGCTTCAATCCATATGGTAAAATCTCTTTTCTTTCATTTTATGTTATTTAACTTCGCATTTTGATCATGTAGCATAGAACCTACTCATTTATGACTTATGACCAAGACAAGTCAAATCCGATATGGGAGTTGGATCTAGCTGAATCTCACTAAGGACTCCAGGTCATTCTGTTATCCCGGTCATGATACTTTCTGTCTAATATAACCACGAGGGGTTGGTTTACTTATCTTTTATTCTCGACTGCAATGTTTCTGTTTTCTTATTATACGTCGTCTGCTCATGTATGTGTAACCAAGAAAATCCAATGAAGAATGAATACTATTGTCCTTGTTCACTTCCTGCTGATTCGTCTAATTGTTCTCTTGTTATTACTTCTATATTGGAGTGATCAACTGCGAAAAAAACAAGTAAGAAAAAGGACTTTTGGATACAACTGTTTCCTTAACCTCCACAGTGATTAGGACATGGCCATTTTAGGGATTTCTTCTTGGTTTACATTATTCACTGCCTGTCCTCGTGTACTGTTGATCATTGCCTACAGAAAGTAAACAGAGAGTTTTTCAGTTTTAGAAACCCTTTCTTGGTCTCGTGATGTCTCTGGTAAATATTGATAGAAAACTCAAAACTGTTGCTGTTAAAGCATTGGTTGGTGCTGGCAATTGACTCCAGAATAAGTAAGACGTGAGCTTATTTTCATTGGCTTTTGCTTAACCTTGTCGACCTATTTTTATTATTTACTTATTTTTTGTTGCTTTCCATGAGTCCTCTTCATTTACTTTTCTTTCTGTTAATAAATAAGATAAGACTCGGTGGTTACACAGTCCTGATACATGTAATACTGCATCCATTGAATCTAATTTTTTTTTTCTCTCATGAGAAATTAATTGGAAATGCTTACTCTTGAAAATATTCATAGACACCTTTCAAATTTGCCTTAGATAGACTTCTTCTTCTTACAGCTGATAACATCTTGTCTGTTGCTTTTTTGTTGATCATAGATTCCACTAACGCAAAGGTGCAAAGAAAAGGTTGCACAGGAATAATAAATATGACACTAATAGAGTCAAAAGTTTGATTGTGACATTAGAACAGTCATGTATTTTCATATGATGTTTCTTGTTTTAACTTCTCTTTTTCATCTTAGACATAGGGTTCACCAGGGTCTCTACAATATATGATTTCTTGCACTTACATGGTTCAAATTTGAAAAACGTAGATTTAAGTTTTATTGGTTGTATGCTGTTTATCCTCCTCAGCATTAAACATGGAATCTGTAAGAGAGAAGAGATCCTGCTTGTGGATACGGCTGTGAACCAATAGTATCTGAGTTTAAAGAATCTTTGATATATCTCTTTTGTGTTTTTATGGGAATGGTGAGAAGTGAATCACTATGCATGGATTACTCGCAAAAGGGTTAATAGTGCGATACATTATATATGCTAAACTGAGTCACCAAAATGTCAGAGGATCCAAGTTCAGCTTTTTGTATGCTTTGTTTGTCACTAACCTTTCTGCATATGGAAAAAGAATCCACCCCAACAGCCTCCACAATGTCTGGTTAGAGTTGGTCCTCTTCAGGGACAGAGCAGCGTCAGCAATTCTTTAGTTAGTGGTGGACTTTCCGCTAAATTTGTCAGATGCGGCGAGCACCAAACGCATCATGTTCTAAAGCTTGATGATCATGATAGTGGTTGATCATAAAAGATTGTGGTCCCCTTTTCGGATTTCTTGATAAAACAAAAGGATGGTTCACTGATTCTCATGTTGATCAGAGTCTCTTCATTTACTGAGAAATGTTAATGACTCTTATTTGGTAGCTGTAACATGACTCAGGCTGATCATATTCATAGCTTTTAAGGTTCCCTGTTTGTGGTGTTAATGACCAGAAGAGGTGTTATGTGACACTAAGTCAACTTGAAACTGATATGCTAGATTTGGTTCAAAGTAAAAAGTAGAGGGAAGCTATGTGTTTGACGCAATATTGTTTTGTTAGTGTCTTTAAGTACATGGTTTCTTATACGTATTGTCCTTGAAGCTGAGCTTGCATTATTGATGATATCAGCACTCAACTTTTTTTTCTTTCTCTTTTCCTCTAACTGATATATTTCAAGGACAAAGCTAATACCCATTTCTGGGTATGCAAATATGGCTAACCCACTATAAATACACATTCTTGTTTTGAGTCCTGAGGCATTCATCACCTCTCTTCTTCTTCATCCTTCTTCTATATTTTTTCTTTGGTTTAAGCTGGGAAATGGATGTACTGAAGTTTGATTACAACCACAAGGGTGACAATGCATTAAAGGAGCTCGAGAGGATCACCTCGAAGGCTGCTGAAGTCCAAGATAATATGTTAAGTGGGATCTTAGAAAGAAACAAGGACACACAGTACTTGAGAAAGTACATGAAAGGCTCTAAGGACGTTATGGAGTTTAAACGCTCTGTGCCAGTCATCACGTACAAAGATGTATGTCCTTACATTCAGAGAATTGCAAATGGAGAAGACTCTTCTCTGATTACTGGTCATCCTATCACTGAGATACTATGCAGGTCGATTTTTATTTCTAGCCTGAATCTCTTTCTTAGTAACAGCCTCCCCTTCCTTTGTGTTTGAATATAAATTTGTGTATGGCTAAATAAATGTATCTGCTTGCTTTCATGTTGCAGCTCAGGAACTTCTGGTGGAGAGCCGAAGCTAATGCCAACCATTTCGGAAGATCTTGATCGGCGCACCTTTGTCTACAATCTTATCAATCCAATCGCGAACAAGTTAGTACAATGTTTCCTGTTAATATTCAGTCCTGATATACTTTAACATCCTCCTTGTTGCTCTTATAAGAGTAGTGATTAGTGAAGAAGGAATTACATCTTCCATGCACATGAATATTTACTTGATAAAAAACAAAGTGGCTGATCTCATATTCCATAAAAGAACCACTAGGACTGTTCCTGTAGTTGTAGGATAGTGGATATGTCTCAAAATCTGACCTATGGAAGTGGAAGTACACATCACATCACAATTCCTCCATGTTATTATCCACTGGAAACATTTAATAAAAAAGGAAAAAAATTAAAAAGGTTAACGATAGGCTTCAATGTGAATATGGCTTCATAATCATTGTAGGCACTAACATATGGAATCTGGATACACATGCATAGATGTACTGGCCGTGGTACCAATAAATCTTCATAGTAGGTTGCTCACTAAGGAAGTTTGCTTTCTGCTTTGAGTTTTGTGTTTGCTTTTTGTGGAAATTAAGTGGTATCATGTCATGTACTATAAAGTTTGCATCCATCATCTTTTATCCACACGCCATTTTGATGTCCCCACCCAAAGATTCTCTGAGAATTTTGAACAGCACTTACTAAACCTCAAGAATCTTTTCATATCCACTACTAATTTTTCTTTTCTTTCATTTTACCTCTTTTACCATCGTCTCTCTTTACTATGTTTTTGACTGAGATTTATTATATGTATTACTGACAGGTATCTAGAAGGACTTGACAAAGGAAAAACAATGTACCTAAACTTCGTCAAAGCTGAAACATCAACTCCTTGTGGTTTACCAATCAGAACTGTCCTCACTAGCTACTACAAGAGCAAACATTTCCAGTGCCGACCTTACGATCCATTCAACGACTTAACCAGTCCCATACAAACCATCCTTTGTGAAGACAGCAACCAAAGCATGTACTGTCAGTTGCTTGCCGCTCTTATTCACCGTCACAAAGTCATGCGTCTCGGAGCTGTCTTCGCTTCAGCCTTTCTCCGTGCAATCTCTTATCTCGAGCGAAAATGGAGCCAGCTCTGCCAAGACATCCGCACCGGCCATCTCAGTCCCATGATCACCGATCCAGGATGCCAGACGGCTATGACTTCTCTTTTAGCCTCGCCAAATCCTGACTTAGCTGACGAGGTTGAAGAAATCTGTGGACGCCCGTCGTGGAAAGGGATTCTGTGTCAACTCTGGCCTCAAGCAAAGTTCATTGAAGCAGTAGTGACAGGCTCAATGGCTCAGTACATACCAGCGCTTGAGTTCTTTAGCCAAGGCAAGATTCCGTTGGTTTGTCCAATGTATGCTTCCTCCGAGACTTACTTTGGAGTCAACGTGAAGCCACTCTCCAAGCCATCTGACGTCGTTTTCACGCTCTTGCCCAACATGTGCTACTTCGAGTTCATTTCTCTCGGCAAAAACGGAACTCTCTCTTTTGACGTAGAGGACGAAGAAGTCGTCCCCTGTGACAAAGTGGTTGACTTGGTCGACGTCAAACTCGGACGCTACTATGAACTCGTCGTCACAACCTTCGCAGGTAAAGAAACTGGTGGCATTGTCTTCTCCTTTTTAGTCAGCTCTGACTCTTGCATGGAAACAGGATTGTACCGTTACAGAATCGGCGATGTCCTTCAAGTGGCGGGGTTCTACAACAAAGCACCACAGTTCAGGTTTATCTGCAGGAGAAACGTGGTTCTAAGCATCGACTTAGACAAAACCAACGAGGAAGATCTTCACAGGAGCATCACGCTGGCCAAGAAGAAGCTTGAAAACAAGGCATTCCTCGCGGAGTACACGAGCTACGCGGATACTTCATCAGTGCCAGGTCACTACGTGCTTTTCTGGGAGATCCAATGGCTCGAACCTGATGATGAGGAGGAGAAGCTGCTGATGGAAGAGTGTTGCATTGCGGTTGAGGAAGAGCTGGATTACATATACAGGCAATGCAGGAAGAGAGATAGATCGGTGGGGCCTTTAGAGATAAGAGTGGTGAAGCCAGGGACGTTCGAGAAGCTGATGGATATGATAATAAGCCAAGGAGGGTCGCTTAATCAGTACAAAACGCCGAGATGTGTTAAGTCCAACAGTGCTATGCTCAAGCTCTTGGACGGCCACGTGACCGGTTCCTTCTTTAGCCCTCGTGATCCAACCTGGTCCCCTTGATTTCGAACGTATGTATTGATCGGAGAGACTATAGTTTACTAATCAGTATTCGGTAATAACCAAATGGGATCGGATTTGCTGTAATGCTAGCAGTAGCAGGCATGTAATGCTACTACCTGATTGATTAAAAAATGTTATAAGAAACTTCATTTACCGAGTTATCTATCTCTTATAGTTCCTTTCGGTTTCTCGTCGCATAATATAACTTTAGTACCGAGTTACTTATATCGTATGATTTACAATATATTAAGGAATTTTAAGACGATCATCATCCTCAAGCCCTCTTGAAACAAAAGCTACTGTGGGATTCTTTTTTTGTATTCTCTGGCATGGCTTCTGAGGAAGAGTTGTATTCATTGGGTGTTTGAAGTGTGTTTCCCGGCCCAAACATATAACACAAGAGTCCAATCTGTTTATCCAACTGTCGTTGGTTACAAATTTAATTACATCATCATCCACTTTGTCGGCACTTAATCTTATCAGGATCATGGATAAATGCCATGTGATCTGTGAACATGGCTTCTTAACGGACAGAAACCCCACGTACGCTGTCTCCCAAAACTTGATTCGGATAATACTGAAATGAAAAAGCAATTATTATGATTGTTTTTTGATTTTTCTCTTGTGTTGAACATATATAGTCAGCCAAAAGACATGAAGCGCATCTGGTGTAGTGGTATCATAGTACCCTCCCACGGTACTGACCAGGGTTCGATTCCCTGGATGCGCATTTTTTTTTGTGCAAGAGTGTTCCGGTTTGGTTTGCATAGGCTTTTTGGGCTTGGTTAAGGACTAGTAGTGGAAACTGGCTTAGATGCATTCAGATTATCCATGTCTTGGCCTAGATTCCCAGTTAGTCTCTTAAACTAATTATGCTCCTCTCTTTCCATTTTCTTTAACTGGAAGGGAACCAATTAAGATCATGAGCTCTTGTCTCATTAATTAGAAGGAAGAGGTCCTGTTAAGCCGAAAGGTCTAGAGTTCTACAAGAACTAATATATTCAGTATTGGAGGCTACAAAAATGGGGGGTACAAAACCACCTGGTCGTTGTTCGGCCTGCTTCTCAGGGAACTCTTCCACTGAACCATATATGGTAGCACATAACTTGCTGCTTGCCCACGCCTCTGCTTCTAGACTATATAAGCAAAAGTACAAGGTAATATTTCAAAGTCGGGTAATTGAATATGATAAAGCTTATTGTTTAGCTGCATGATCTCAGTTGTTTTATTGCACAGCAAACACACAACACATAAAAAAAAGAGCAGGAGGTACATAACCTAATAATAATGATAATAAGCACCAAAGGAACAAATCATTTATGTCAAACGAAGGAAAAATCTCAGGGATGTAACAAAAGCACCATATGTCACTGCTTCTGGAGGTGAAGAACCTTAACCCAAGCAGGCCTGGCAGTGATGTTCTTGATCCACTCGTTAACCTTAGGGCGAGACTCAAAGAGCTTCTTGGAGTCGGTACCCATCAAGTAATAGATGATTGGGAGGTGGTGAAGATCAGCCAGAGTGAAGCAATCACCAGCCAAGAAGGGTGATTTGGAGAGCCTGGCCTCGTAGATATCCAAGACCTTCACCAACTTAGCTTCGAGGTCTTCCACAGCGGCAGGGTCAGTGGTCATGCCAAGCATGCCTTTGAAGACACGCTCGAAGGCTAGCTTAGAGGCGATAGGGTCAAACTGTTGACCTTCAACTTGAAGCCAGACCTTTGTGGTGGCCTTGAGTTTCTTGCAGCCTTGGCAGAGAAGCTTCTCGCCTTTGTCGCTGTACTCCTCCGCTATGTACTCTGTGATGGCTCTTGACTCTGAAAAACAAAATGAATTCATGTGTATCATTGATACTTAACCAACACGTAATGAAAACAGATTAAGAAAAAAAGGAACTAACCGAAAAGCGTCAGATCACCGTCTAGGAGAGCAGGGATTTGACCGAAGGGCTAAAAAAAAGAAAAAGGAAAGAGCAGAGTGGTCAGATATGTGATGATGAAAACCAAACCAAAGCTGTGTAGAGAGTTATTACGTACGTTGAGGGAGATGAGAGGCTCCTGCTTGTGAGCACCGGCTTTCATGTCGACGGGGACTATCTCGAAATCGAGGCCCTTCTCGTAAAGAGTAGCCAGAACGCGCATTGTGGCCGTTGATATTGGAAGTCCGTGTACTTTGATGCCGCCGCCCATGCTTATAAGCTTTTAATTGGATCTGAAGGGGTGAATGGTGGTGCATGGTGTTTTATAGGTGGAGGAGGAGGCAAGGCAAGGGAAGAATAAGTCGTTGTTGCCATTCTTTTCTTTTGCACAAACTTCTCACCACACGTCTCCTCTTCCTCCTCCTTCTCCCACTTTCTCTCTGTTTATTTGTAACCTCTATTTTTTTTTTATCGTTTTAACCCATTTGGTTTTGTAACTACAGATTCATATATACATAAAATAAATAAAGAAGTTAACGTTGGTTATGCCCCCATGCATGTTTAAGAAAAGTAATTTAATATTTCATGCATGGTATCAGGTATCAATCCACCAGATTTGTTTAACGATGGTAACGTTTTAAATTTGATTTATATCCGAATTTAACGTTTAGGATGGTTATACCTAATATCAGTCAACAAAAAGATAAAATAGATAGATAGATATATATTAGCGCCTATTCAAATCACAAAACAACAAGTGTAGGTAGGTGCAGAGCCGTGCCTCCTTTCACCAAAAAGAAACATTGGCTTAGGGCATCATTTTTTTCAGAACAACACTTAATACCATATACCATATATGTAACTAGTACTTACTAATCTCAAGTAATAATATATACTTTCTTGTTCTGTTTTCCTTTTTCTTTTTTTCTTTTGTTTCTTATTAAGTGTAAGTTGGGATACTTTAGAGATTTTTTTAGTCGAAACTCTGAGGATCTTTTGAAATCCCTTTTCTCAATGAAATATCAGTGTAAGAAGAGTAATAATATATATTGATCTAGGTTTAATCATAAAACTTTATAAATCATATTAGTAAGCAAGATATGAGCCACATGCCCACAACAAAGAAATACATTTATTAATTAATCTATTATTAGTTCATTATTAAAATTTACTTAAAACATTTTTCTAAACTTCGCCGATCGGCTTCTTCTTGCGCGAACACGCTCTCAAATTCAAGGTTTTTTTTTAATTTAAATTCAAAGTTTCATATTAACAAAGGAGATTCATCTTATTTTTTCTTTCTTATATCTCATGTTAAGGATTTTAAGTGACTGATTTGTTAAGACATCATTTTATAAGTGGGAAAATTTCTTTTAATCGCTTATGTACGCTGTTATCGCTCGCACGGCTCTGGGTAGGTGTATATGGGGTACGTAAAAAAAATATGTGGTGGAGGCATATGTTGGGTATAATAATTACACCAATCAAAAGAGAGCATAATGTAACGAGGACCATCCACGTAATCAAAAAATATCGCATTCATTCCTTACTCTTTCAGTTGTACTTGTATACAAACTCCTTTCTAAATTTTATAATCGGGATCGATCTCTCTTTCTCTGAAACATTTTGGAAACTTCTAGCTAAGGCTTCTTCATTCCAAAGCAAGACCACAATTTTTCTTCATGGCCACCGGAGAGGAGAAACCTGTTATGGTCGTCGGTATCGACGAAAGCGAGCAGAGCACTTACGCCTTGGAGTGGACCCTCGATCGTTTCTTCACTCCCTACGCTCCTAATTTTCCTTTCAAGCTCTTCATCGTCCACGCCAAACCTAACGCCGTCTCTGCCGTTGGTCTTGCTGGTCCCGGTACCCTCTTTTGATTGACTAGCTAGGAACTGTCTTCTTCTATCTAGGTTTCTCTGTTTCAGATATAGATCATTTGCGGTTTCTTTTTTCTTTTTAGGAGCTGCGGAGGTTCTGCCTTATGTTGATACCGATTTGAAGCATATTGCTGCCAGGGTTATCGAGATGGCTAAAGGTATCTGTCAGAGCAAATCGGTAAGTATTCACTCATTAATTCTTCGACTATTTCATAAAGGATAATTATAAGAGAGCTTATACAATGATGTTTCAATGTTTGATGAGCTATATTTGTTTTGAATCTCTACATCATTCAAGCTTAGATACTCCTTATAGTTTTTTCCTTCTTTACTTTATAATTGATCTTTTATATTTTTATTTGTAAAAGTAATTTATCTATTTTTAGTTACGTACTAGCTTCTTCTCAATCATTGATTCTCTAGGTTTGTGCCGTGTAGGTTCATGGCGCTATGTTCGAAGTTTTTGAAGGTGATGCAAGAAGTATACTGTGCGATGTTGTGGATAAACACCATGCTTCTCTTCTTGTCGTGGGAAGCCATGGTTATGGAGCTATCAAGAGGTATATAATATCTTTTTGTATTTAATTTTTATAATACTCACAATCATCAATCTTGACTATTTTTCTCGGCTTTAATTCCCGACTCCTATCACAGGGCGGTTCTAGGGAGCGTGAGCGACTACTGTGCTCATCATGCTCATTGCTCGGTGATGATCGTGAAGAAGCCTAAGATCAAGCACTGATGATCACCTAAACCCAAGCTGTTATCTCAGTTAAAGCAAAGCAAAGCAAAGTCTCATCTGCATAGTCGTCAGTTTCGGTGAAATGAAATAAATTGTGAAACGATCCAATCTATATATTAATATTCGTGTGTAAATTGGTTATTGTATTCATAAACTATTTTATATATTGAGGTTTGATAATACTACTGTGGTTATCTGCTTACCTACAAACAACTAGACAAAATAAGTTTTAAAAAACTTCAAAAACCTCATATGAGTGAGAAGAGACTGTTGTGGATGAATATTGTTGGCTAAGGGACATGGATATATCCGAATAAAATAAAAAAGAGAAATGTTGAGACCAATGTCATTGTCTGGTTTTCAACAAGGGGAGGCATGACATATATGTAAAAAAAGATTATTACCGCATCGGCTTTCGAAAAGGCAGACTAATTCGGAGAGAGAGAGAGAGAGCGACGGAGATGATTTTTGTTTGACATTTTTCGAAAACGAGATTTTTTTTGTTGTGTTCCCTCCGATTGAGGCTAGGTGGAGACATATGGCCGGAGCTAATGATGATGGTGATGATCGTAACAACCGCCGGATTGCTAGCCAATCGACGGATGTCCCTGGAAAACGCGGGAACGAGGATGCTTCGTCTCTTGTTGAAGTCCCGTGCTCGATTTGCCTCGAGCTGGTGGTCGACGACGGTACCAGATCCATGGCTAAGCTCCAATGTGGTCACCAATTCCATTTGGGTACTTCCTCCATTTCCGACCAATCAAACTTTCCTTTTGTTGATCTGTCTCTTGTTTCGTTTTTTTTGCATTTCCACTATCAGAAATGAGTTCGTTCGTTCGTTTGATCCTGTTTTCTGCTTATATTGATTCCCGGATGCAGTTCAATTTCATCTTAATTAGACCATAATCAAAGTGTAATTTTTTGATGAATCACTGACTTAAAAGGCTTGTTCCTTTTGTGTATTATCCTCTAATGGTAGATTTGTTAGTACAACGGATGTGAAATTTCGTATGAACATTAGCATATGAGAGTATTACTAGCAAAGCTTAAATCGCCATTGACTATGCACTTGTATAAGGATGAAGTGACAGTCTCCAACAAATGTTGGCTACTATTTTGTGATGTATTCTGTTGCTGGCTTTTTAGCTTCAGCTGCCTTTTGTTCTGGTTTCTTGCAGACTGCATTGGATCGGCTTTCAACATGAAAGGAACCATGCAATGCCCTAACTGTCGTAATGTTGAAAAGGGTCAGTGGCTCTTTGCAAATGGCTCCACTCGGCTGTTTCCTGAGTTTGTCATGGAAGATTGGATCCCTGAAGAAGATTTGTATGCTTTAAGCTATCCCGAAATGGTATTAACAGCTCCACTACTTTTGTTTTCTTTTCCTGTACGTTGATAACTGTGCTTTTATCATATTAATACAAGGGACCCCCTTGCTTCTATCAACTATATGAGATCGTTTATCCTCAAAATTTCTGCAGCAATATCGGGTCCATTGGTGCCCCTTTGGTGAGCTCTCTCAAGCAGGTTCATTCGAGTAAGCCTACTACACCCTTTACTATTATTTTCCTATCTTCTCTCTTTTTGCTACTGCTATAGAATACTCATCCTTTTTTTCTCCTATTCTTTGCTCTATGTTTCAGGGAACTGGAACCTTCAGCCACTACATGTAAGTTAGTTAGACGCTGTTGATTGAATCATTTCGTTTTGGCTAGCAAACCGTTGATGATTTGAGATGGCGTTTCTCCTCTCGTCTCTTCTAGATCATAATGAGTTCCATGGGCACCATGCCGTTGCTATGAATCATTCATATCCTGCATACGTTGCACCGGGCCCAGCCTCCACTCCAAGAACTAGCAATACCAGCAACAACGCAGATGACCATCCCTGGAACAGCCACTCCAGTGACCACTTTCACCAGCTCTCTGTTGCTCCCCAGTATCATCATCATTCCGCATCGTTTTCTCTTCCAGGTGCTCATGTGATTGATGGTGAAATCGACTCCTCTGCAGCACTGGGCATATCTCATCCACACCCATTTCTCTTCGGTTACCGGTTAGCTTCTACAGTATTGCTCTCAGTAATATCTTCCCAACTTTTGCAGCAAGTTTTAGAATGCTTTTCTTTTGTTGGATTTGCGCAATGTAGGTCTAATCCAAGAACCTCCCCAGCAATCCAAGGAAGCAGCAGCGCCCAAATGCGTGAACACCTTCACACGCAGCAGCAGCAGCAGCAGCAGCATCATGTTTATAATAACCAGAGGCAACATCATGTTAATGGTCCCAATCTCGCATCACCTCTGGTCTCTGTGACAAGAAGGGGACTGCAGCCACTACCCATGCCAGATCAGAACGTTGGATTCTTCATTTATCCACCACCACAACCACCGAGCACATCAGGTGGACACCGTGAACCAGAAAGCGATCAGTTTCATCCTTGGGAGAGAGATTGGTTCCCACATTTCCCTATCCCCTCGATTCACCGCACAATATCCAGCTTCTGGCACAGACACTTCTGAGAGAAGTGTTGTGTGTTTGAAGGTGCCTGGAAGAATTCTACCAGGCGTATGAACCAACCATGTATAAAAACTGGGAAGACTTGTTTGATGGATCAAAACTTGTTTATGATGTAACTATAACTTGGTTTCCAATGTACATTTGTGGCCTTGCCAAGGATTGTTGTTACTAAACAGAAGATTCAACCGATTCTTTATCTTGCCAAAATTGAAGCAGTTAAGTTTCGTGGTTGGATAGAGTTGAACTGAATAAAAGTAGAGCAGATATCCATAATTTCAGGTGTCTGAAAAGCGTATACATACACGTCTCTTAAGGTATGTTTGCAACTCCAAAGTTGAGACAAATGAACATGAAAAAAGAAAGCAGAACATCATTCGATAAATTTGAAAAACGACCAGTGTTTTTTGAGATTCTGCTCTAAACAAGATTCAAAATCTTGGATTTATTCTTCTTCTTGTCTGGATTGGAATGGTGATGAATAAGCAAACTTGGAGGAAGATTGGTGACTAGTGATGTGTATGAGTACCATCCACAACTTGTTCACCTTTCCTAGAGGCTGCCCTTAGTTTACGTTGCTCCTCCTTGTAGATCCTGTTTCTTCTTTGAAACTGCAAACAAACAAATGCCATGCCGCTCAGTATCAGTTCAATTAGGAATCAACTGCTACTCTTAAGATATTCTCTAACACTAGGGAAATAAATGAGCAGTAATATATTTGTAAGAGAGCCCATTTGCATTATTGCATTTGGTTTTAAAACAGGAGCCTCTTTTGAATTTTGTTGATGGGATACATATGCAGGCAGCTATTTGTATAGAGAAAGAAACACACAAGCAAGCAGTAAAGGGCAATTTTATGGTCCAATGTGTGAGCAAATTTCTAGCTTTTAACTCGGGCAGCACAATCTCAATGAGCTCAGTGAATAATATGAACAAGAGGAAGCAGAGTTTACAATTTATCTATAAAAAGGGCTATATTATTATAATCTAGCATGAAGACAGATGATGCACCTAAGTCAAAGGAAACCCCGATCTAGGATTAATTGGAATTACTCCAATCTATTCATCATCTGTAACCTACCTGATCAATCTATGGTATTTCTTAAAAAAATCGGAAACAGTGGGGTTACATGGTAATCAGAAGCATCAAATGAAATGAAAAGTACCTCTTTGGAATGGTGGAGGCACTCGAGGTAATCCTCACGGAGAAGAGAGCAGTCCTTGGGCTCTCTGCAGTGAGACATACATTCACTGAAATCCATCCAGAAATCGTAGCATCTCCCTTTGTTCCCCGTTATTCCCCATCCCGACGCCATTTGATTTGATGCTCTGATCGATTGATTCAACGGTTCGGGTTTTCTCCATCTTCTAATGGACTTTTAATAGTTTAATGGGCCTTTAGTGGCCTGATTCACTTTTTCCCCCTTTTTTTCATTGGCGGCACTTTTTCCCAAGTGGGACCCTCCTCTTTTCGTGGGGGAAGCTCTCATGTGTGTGTGTGTGGAGCACCATACACCCTCCCCACAACAACAACGGAGATCTCTCATTTGACTAGTCAGAGCAAGTCAAAATTAAGTTGACTACAAATCAAACCTTAGCGTACACTCGTCGCACCAGATCATCGCCTTCCCCTATAGAGCAAGGAAGTGACTGGCAAAAAAACAGGGCTAGCCTGCGTACGTCGTACTGACGAAGAGGGAGGGAGCAGAGCAGCACTCGATAATGGCGCCTTCTTCACCATCCTTGTCTTCGTCTTCGGAATCCTTTCCGTTACCCTCGTCGAACTTCGCCTCGCTTCCTGTTGCGGCGATGAAGAGGAGAATCGTCGAGAAAATCCTCGAGAATCGCGTCACCCTCATCGTCGGCGAACCCGGTTGCGGTACGTACGCTCTTTCGCGTCGCCGTTGAGTTTTTTTTTTTTCCGTTCGGCGTTGATTCTGGTTCCGTTGATCAGTTCTTTTTTCCTTTTCCGTTGGAAGGATGGTTCATTTGATTCGCTTCTCTCTTTTACGGAAATGAGATCAAATGTTTTTTCTAATAGTAATGAATAGCTGTATTTCCATTTTATCTCATTCCTTGCGCTCGTTGATTTGGTTCAGGGAAGAGTTCGCAAGTTCCACAGTACCTTCTGGAAGCAAACATGTCACCCATTCTCTGTACTCAGCCTCGCCGTTTTGCGGTTGTTGCTGTTGCTAAGATGGTTGCTAAATCTCGCAACTCTGATTTAGGCGATGAAATTGGTTACCACATTGGTCACTCCAAGAACCTCTCTCCAGGGTATGCATCATATCCCCATTTCCATGACTGATCGATTCCATTATACACATTTTTCTAATATCTTCTTTGTATCCGCCTCAGGACAAATGTTAACCTTTGATATAATTTGGCTTTTTCCTCTTATGCTTATTTTTTTTTCTTGTTTTTGTTGGATGCAGCTCGAAAATTGTGTTCAAAACTGCTGGAGTTTTGTTGGATGAAATGCTAGACAAGGGCTTGAGCGCACTTAAGTACAAGGTTATCATTCTTGATGAAGTGCATGAAAGATCCGTGGAGTCCGACCTTGTTCTTGTCTGTGTTAAGCAGTTTCTCATGAAGAATAGTGACCTCAGGTTACAACCTCTTTCTATATTCTCATGTTGTTTATTTTTAAAGTTCTTAAGTCTTCCGATTCAACCGTGTTATTACGGTAAAATTTTCTACTGAAATCACCTTCCTTAAAGAGTTGATGTTATTTTTTTTTTTCCAGGGTTGTCTTAATGTCTGCAACTGCTGATATAACAAGATACAGAGACTACTTTAAAGAACTCGGCAGGGGTGAACGGGTTGAAGTAGTCGCTATTCCTAGCCCTGATCAGAGAACCATTTTCCAGAGAAGAGTATTCTATCTTGAGCAGGTCAAACTATATTTGATATTTGTTGCTCTTAGGAAACTATTTAATCATCCCACTGATTCTCTTCCACTTATAGCTTCTTATAAATCACTAGTGTTGGTTACCTATTTTTCTTTTGTTGGAGAACATTGCTTCATTGTTGCCTGGCATTCCCTTTTAATATCACACACTGGATCTGTATCCCTATGTGAGATGAGCTAACACCCTTATGACAATTTAGAATCATGTTATTTCAATCTAGGAATCAAAATAAGTTACAGTTTTAGCGAACTAGAATATCATGCTTATCAAAGTATGCTTACTACTAGAAGTGATTTAAATTGTTTGGTGCACTGCTTAGAAGCATAATGTTGTAAACAAAACAACTAAAACTGTTCCTGGTAAAAATTTCAAATTTCTGCATCCATGAGAGTATCAATGGAAGGACTAAGGTGTATGACTATGTTTCCTGATTTTCTTATTTGATTGTGTGCCTTTCCCAGTTTATTGAATACAACATTGTTTCATGAAGCAGGTTGCAGGATTGCTTGGTGTGAGTTCTGATCTTTCAGCTTACTGTCCTGGTCCAAGTCCTTCTTCAGCTGATACTGAAATCAAACCTGATCTGCAGAATCTTATTCATGATCTCATCTTACATATTCATGAAAAGGAACCAGACATTGAGAAGAGTATTTTGGTTTTCCTTCCAACATACTACTCACTTGAGCAGCAGTGGTATCAATTGGAACCATTTCGGGCATCTTTTGAGGTTCACATACTGCACCGAAGCATTGACACCGAACGAGCTCTGGCGGCTATGAAGATATGCAGATTCCGTCGCAAGGTTTCTCTTTTAACTTTCCATGTTTCTTCTTCTTTGTATTATCTGTGACATGCAGGTGAGAGGACTCAACTGAAATTTAAGTAACTAGAGAAGATCTTCATTTAAGAGTGATGCAAACAAATGTATTTTCACGTGTAGGGTGTTAAACATCTTGTAGTTCAGGGATCGTTTTGTTGAGTATATTGGTTAATGACGTTGGCTAGTGTAGTTTTGTACTTGATGAGATGATAAAATTTTACTTTCCATTTCAACTTAACTAACAGTTAAAATGTCGTTGTACTAGAGGACTTATCATTTAAACGTTAACTGTTATTCTCAGGTAATATTGGCTACAAATATTGCGGAATCTTCAGTGACAATACCCAAAGTGGCCTATGTCATAGACTCGTGCCGGTCTCTGCAAGTGTTCTGGGATGCATCCAGGAAAAGAGATGCAGTTCAGCTTGTTTGGGTCTCTAGATCTCAGGTATTGTCGGACTTTACCATTAGTGGATCAAAAGCGGATGTCCTAAAATTTAGTTTTTTCATGTGGATTTATAGGCCGAGCAGCGTAGAGGGAGGACAGGTCGAACATGTGATGGTGAGGTTTATCGCCTGGTGCCGAGTGCATTCTTCAACAAGCTTGAAGAGCATGAGACCCCAGCTATACTTCAGCTGTCATTGAGACAACAAGTTCTCCACATTTGCTGCACAGAATCCAGAGCCATTAATGATGCAAACGGTAATAGTGTTAGAATCCTGTAGAGAATGCTTGACTTCTTTCTTAACAGACTTGGGTTCCCAGAGAACTAGTAAGGACAATCAGATTTGCTAGGTCTCCTGATACTGCAAAACTACTTATCGCATCAAATTCCTATTTGCATATTACCCGTATGAATGCTCTGTAGGTATAGTAATTGAACATTAACAGTGAGGTACCTTAGATGAAGCTAAATAAATGCCTATGGTGGAAATATTCTTTCATTTATTCATAGAAAAAGGGAGTTTATATGATTTATGAATACAGTAGGTTGGGACTAAAAGACAGTATATATGATGCTTGTGAGTGTAATTGTTTTCTATATCTTAGCATTGCTCGGAAAAGCTATGGATCCACCGAACCCAGAAGTCATTGATGATGCTTTGAGTATGCTATTAAGCATACAAGCATTGCGAAAATCTCATAGGGGACGCTACGAGCCAACATTTTATGGAAGGTTGGTTGCCAGCTTTCCATTGTCCTTTGATGCGTCCATTCTCGTCGTCAAGTTCGGCGAAATGGGAATGCTAAGAGAAGGGATTCTATTAGGTGTCTTGATGGATACCCAACCGCTTCCTATCAATCATCCATTTGGAGATGATGCACAGGTGTTTCCTCTTGGTGAATTATCTGCAATTCTGCATGCCTTTTTGATCATAATTTTAACATCGACACCTATGTCTTCTTTTACAGTTTTTGGAGTATGTTGACCACTATTTTTGTGGAGAGAGCAGCAAGACCATTTCTGGTGGCCGGAGGGAGATGGTACTCATGGCGAACCTATGTGCGTTTCAGTTTTGGCAGCGTCTCTTTAAGGTAATAAAATAGTTACGTTATATTCCCAAGGAGAATTAGCTTTTATTCTTCAAGATCAATGTTTTTCTCCTTGAAGGATAAGCATCGTCTTGAAAGCTTAAAACAACTATTGTCGAAGGAGAAAGACAAAGATGTCAAGTTGATACTTCCTGCGATTGAACAAGAGTGGTGTGATTTCCACAATATTTCCCGGTCATCGTTCTATCATGTGTCTGAGATGTGTAAGTTTGTCACCGACTCTTTTCTGATAAGCTTTCCATTTTACTAATAGAAAACAATTTATAGATAACATGCTAATTACCCTTTTTATTTATTTCTCCCTCTTTATTGAAATTTTACCGGTTTTACAGATGAAGATACACTAAGCTCACTTCATCGTTTCAGACCTCAATTCATTAGCTCTTCTGATTCTCTACCAACCTATTACGATCCATATGAATTTGATCACACATGCTGTGTTGAGTGCCAAGCCTCTGGGGATAGATATCAACACTCTGAGGATCAACCTCCCCTTGAAACAAGAAAATGTATATCGCTGCCGTTTGTTCCTCCTAACGCATTCCAAGCTAATGTCATCGCAAAAAACATGGCCAATATTATCAAAGAGGTATTCATTTGCCGACCTCGTTTCCTTTTTATAGCACTGGCGCTTACTTGCTTACAGCACATTGATCTTTTGCTGTTTCTATTTGCCGTAGATAAGAACGCAGGGCACAACATCTGATAATGGCCATGGAGCAATCGAACCTGAGGCTTACGCTGACAATGGAGAGGCCCCAGTCTGCGTATATTTTCTTAATGGATTTTGCAATCGAGGTGACCAATGCCCGTTCTCTCATACTCTTCAGTCAACAAGACCAGCCTGCAGATTCTTCACGTCATCGCAGGTTTGTTTTGTTACCGTCCTAGTTGGATTGTTATCCTCAGATTGTCTGCTAATGAGAGTCGGTCTTGCAGGGATGTCGGAACGGAGAATCTTGTATGTTTTCACATGCCATGCGAAGACAGACAACACCATACTATTCTACTCCCCCATGCCTTCCAGAAGAAGATGACTCGTCCACATCGCCACTCCTGGATTTATTTCCAACTTCTTCTGAGGGATGCATTCTTGTACTCGATGACTCTGACATGCATTTCACTTCAAGTATAGCCAACCGTTATCCGTCCTGGAAAATACTCTCCACGTCATCTTCTTCAGAGACGCTTTTCTGTCATTCTTCACTTGGGGACACAAGAATCTTCTGGGGTCTCAGTCATCCTTACGAAACCATCATCTCAAAAGCAGGAGAGGAGAACCCAATCCCATGGAATGAAGTGACATGCGTGCTGTGGTTCCTTAACCCAGACAACTATGGCGAAACTCCTGAGAAACAGAAAGCAGTTGTGCAGAATTTCTTCGAGTACATGGCAATCAGAATACTCGGCGATGGTCTTTACGATATCCGAGTAGTTCTGACTATGAACAACATCATGTTCTCAAACTTACAGGTAGAATATTTGTCTTGTTGCTTTCAGTTTCTCCGATTGTTTTGCTTGTCTACTCTCATTCATTTTTTATTGATTGCTTTCATCTTTAAATAAGGTTGAGAAGCTAGCCAGAGACAGCTTCTTCTTCCTTGGAGAGTCTTTCCCGCACAATTCAGTGATGTTCGGTGAATTCTCTGACACAGTCACTATCCAGAAGCCTATGCTAGTGTCTAGACCAGTCTCCTACGTCTTTGATCTCCATCCACCTACTGACACCCAGTTTGGTGAGTACACCTGTGGCCTTCACAACTCTCTTCACAACCAATGACCTTATGGTGTTAGAAAAGGAGTCTACTTTTGTGATACTTTTGTCTCTGTCGTCTATTTCTAGATGGCTTTTACTTTTGTGAATCTCGGAAATATTGTCTGAAACTTGTTAAGACTATCAACTCCCACTGGAGTAGATAATGGTCGCTCTGTGTCCTGAAATGATTGCTTTGGTCCCTATTTTGCTTTGTCTTGTTTCATGCATGAGCTTTTATTAAAGTGACTCCTCCATTCTTGCTTGTTCAGTAGGAGATATACATCATCCATCACTCATATACCGTTTTTATCATTTCACATAAAACATAGAGAGTGGCATCTTGACCATCATGAACCAAAACTCTCCTAGTCATTCATTGGTAGCTAGAGCCTAGTTCTTATACCGATAATAATAATACGTTAATGCTTGTTATGCTCTAAACATATCTGCAGTCATGCTATCAAATATCAAATTTGTATATCCATGTTTTTCGTATTCATATCATTTTCATCCATTGGTTTAATCTCCCTCATTTTCTCATACATTTCCTCTTCGTTTCAAACCCGATAATTGAGCTCAATCTTTACACGACATGTAGGTTTTGTAACGATCTCTTCTATTTCTACCTGAAATCTTATAGATGTTTCTGTTTTATACGAACCAAACTCATAACAAACCTTGCCGCTATTTATATTATAGTAGGAGAGATGCACGGCACATCAAAATGTGGTTAGGCCATGGATTTGGGCTAACATTTATATAAAAATAACTAAGTGGGCTCAATCATTTTCAATGCGAAACACATCAAATATTTAATGTGAATCAACCGGTTAAGACAACGATATTGTAACCGGTCCTTTTTTGGGTATTGAGTGAATTGATTCGGACATCCCAAGTCTTATTTAGCTATATTTGTGAAACTAACGCCACGTTCCAAAATGTTCTTAAATAAACTAAAGTTTCCCTCTTGCTTCAAGAGAATCAATAATCCAAATTTAATAATTCACAGCATTAAATGATTAAGGGATCAAAAACCAAGCTTAAAGAATTACCAATCCAAGTGATCTTTTCATAGTGTTTTAACTTTCATTATTGCTTCTCACCTTTCTCTTGCTTCATCTGCAACCCTCTTTAGATTAGCCTCTTTTGTTTACTAATTCTATTGACTTCCCGTATGCCCATAATACCCATCCTCAGATACAAAATCTACATTTTTAAAATATGATAAATCTATCATAGTTTACTTTGAGTTGTTTTTCCCACTATCATCACAATCTTCTATATGTTTTTTGTTAAGTTATTCATTAATCTGTGGTTATTATAGTACATGAATATATACAAAATTAATCATATCTTGTACAAATTTATTATTAAGCTTATTTTGTTGCGATTTAACTATGTAAAGTTATGCAGTGATTTATCCTGTCAATTTCCTTATATATATAGCATAAATGGGGAAAAATCAAAACAAGTAAGCAACTCAAAATATTGTTTTATTCTTAAAAAGAAATAAATATAGTTTTAGGAGGTTGTGGTAGTTCTACTTATGGTACAAGATACTGAAAATCGAAGTTGAAAACTACACCATAGAAGTAAACCCAAAAATGGTTTTTAGATTACTACAAATGGACCGCCCCTTCCATGCTCTAAAACTTCAGTTCCACGTCCTTGTTGTATCTTGATTCAGAAGGTTAAAAACTTAAATCCTTAATTACGAAAGTTAATCCCATCGCAGGTCCTTTCGTCTATATATTATATATAGACCATATCTCTATCTCTCTCAGTCTAAAATATATTCTTACAAGTTTGGATATTGTCTTCTACTTTTAACCTATAAACAAAACACACATGAATTCTTATCTGATCATGTTTACTCTCCTCTCTCTTCTCCTTCTGGCGCTTAGCTTAAATCCGTCCCTAGCCTCCAGCCGCAACTACACAGACGATACAAACGCCTCTATTGTACCGCGGTACAGCAGGTACGTTAAAGACGCGTGTAACGTAACCCGATACAAACAACTCTGCCTCCGAACGCTTTGGCCGTTTACAATCGTCGCTAAAAACAACTCGAGCAAGTGGGCCCGAGCTGGCGTCGCCGTGACCATCACCGACACCAAACGGATCCTGAGACTCTTGCTCAAAACGCGGAATTCTTCAGCGGTCGGGAAACGCGAGAGGATCGCGTTGTCGGATTGCCGGGAGCTGTACGTTGACTCCCTCGGCAATCTTTACCAGTCTCTCTCCGTTCTCCGGAAACTTGACGCCGACCAGTTTCAGCAGCAGATGAGCGATCTCGCCACGTGGCTAAGCGCTGCACTCACGGATGAGGACACGTGTCTCGACGGATTTGAGGAGACGATGAGTAAATCATCGACGGTCAGGATGATTAAGAGGAAAGCGACCAGGTGTATGCACTTGTGCAGCAATGCTCTGGCTCTCACCAACAAGCTTGCTTATGACGGCTTGTAATCTACGCTTATGATATATAATATACAGTTTATTACACTAAAGTATTGTATTATTACATTAAAGGAAAAATAATATTTAATTACTCGAAAGAAATATCATGAAATTTATGATAATAATGACTGTTTGTCTTCGTTCTCTCTCTGCTTTTATTTTGTTTTGTATATATAATCTTGTATGATCGGCCAGTCAAATTGTTATTTAGATCTAGCGGCTTTGATATTCCGTAGTACGCTAAATGACAACCGACAAACAATGGTAGGCCTGGCTTTGATATTCCGTAGTAAGCTAAATGACAACCGACAAACAATGGTAGGCCTGAGCGTTTTTACCTCAACCCAAAGTACCTACCTAAATCCGAACCGAAAAAACCGAAACCGAATCCGACCTGTTATGCAAAAATATCGGGACTTATGAGCTTAGTACTATAGTGTTTGGTTATAACCCGAACCGAACCGAAATCCGAACTATGATCCGAAGATATCCGAAATTAGTAAAATATGTTAATGTTTTTATATATTTTAAGAAGATTTAGATATTTTAGAATATTCAAAATATTTTTTAGTTTGTTTTAATTATTATTTTGAATACTTTTTAGTTAATTTAGATAGTTTAACTAATTTTTAATTAGATTTGTAAACAATTTATATATTTTGAAAAAAAAATTTGTCAATTTTTGAGGTTTAAAAAATATATTTTTGGACGATTTTAAACTTTGGTTACATCCGATCCGAACCGAACCCGGAAGGAACCGAACCGAATCCGATCCGATAATTAGTAAAACCCGAATGGTACTTCTGAACATAACACCGAAAATCCGAAAATCCGAATCACCCGGACCGAAACCGAACGGTCCACCGAACGCCCATGCCTAAACAATGGAATAAAAATGTTGTTTTCAATTATACTTCGTAAGATTCATTTAGTGATTTATTACTCACTCGAAGAATCTGTGATCCGAAGATATCCGAAATTAGTTAAATATGTTAATGTTTTTATATATTTTAAGAAGATTTAGATATTTTAGAATATTCAAAATATTTTTTAGTTTGTTTTAATTATTATTTTGAATACTTTTTAGTTAATTTAGATAGTTTAACTAATTTTTAATTAGATTTGTAAACAATTTATATATTTTGAAAAAAAAATTTGTCAATTTTTGAGGTTTAAAAAATATATTTTTGGACGATTTTAAACTTTGGTTACATCCGATCCGAACCGAACCCGGAAGGAACCGAACCGAATCCGATCCGATAATTAGTAAAACCCGAATGGTACTTCTGAACATAACACCGAAAATCCGAAAATCCGAATCACCCGGACCGAAACCGAACGGTCCACCGAACGCCCATGCCTAAACAATGGAATAAAAATGTTGTTTTCAATTATACTTCGTAAGATTCATTTAGTGATTTATTACTCACTCGAAGAATCTGTTCTCTCCGCTCTAACGAATTCTTCATTCCACAATAAGTAGTATAATATTAGTGAACGATGTATATTACGTTTAGATATTCTTGTAAGGATATGAATTATACGGGATTTAAATTCCGATGCTGATATTAAGACAAGCCTCCAAGCTTGTCCTAGTCATATGTATAAATATACTATTAGTACTTTGGGTCTACAATTTTAAAAATAATTGATATTCGCGAGTGTCCAATAATTCACTAGTGGATGAGGAGTGAGTATTGTTTGTTCTCTGTGGAATCAGAATGTGATGCTATCAAATTTTCAATGATTTTTTTTTTTTTTTGAACAACTATCAAATTTTCAATGATTTGAGGCGAATAATATCAAATTGTTGCTTTAGTAGCTAAGCCCAAGTTAGAAAAGGACGGGGCTTATCACGTTTCAAATATTTAAGCCTATAATAAGCCCAATAAGCGAATTCAGATGTGATTTGTCTTCTATCTTTCTGGCCATTTCATTCACTCTAGCCGCGCTTTCGGTTATGGCCCTCCTTGTCCCCTCCTTGTCCAAGTGAGTCTCCACGGAGGTAAACTGTTTGCTGTCTCTAGATGCAGTTTTTATCTTTTAGTCGTGCTTTGAGATTTCTTCTCTAAGTAACATGGTTGAACCTATATATTAAAAAAAAATGGTAAACCGTTCTCCGGAGAAAGAATGTAAAACCCCGGTGGCCACGCGCATGAAAATCTGGTGTGATGCGAATTTGAACTCGGATCCATTGGGAATCCATGGAACGCCTTGACCACTCGACCACAGACGCGTGGTTTTGAACCTATATATATTAATAAAACTCCAGTGAAGAAGGGGCTCGAAAATGGGGAAAAAGAGGGTGTAAAAAACTTGGGACTTAATCGTAGAGCTTCACGTTGCATTGCACGGGGTCAACGATCAATTCCTCCTCCATATGTCTTCTCCTCCAACTTGCGACCCCTTCTCTCCCTTATCGCTGGGCATTTTTATACTACTAAATTTTATACTCGCGCGATTAATAATTTAGTTTAGTTTTATAATAATTTTAAACTAATTATTTAATTGATTTACATATATTTTTTTATCTGAAATATAATTTGTTGATTTTATTATTTATGTTTATTTATAACTATACCCTCTTATTAGCTATTTAGTTATTTGTATTTCTAAATGTAATAATAGTGTTTATTAACATATTCACAATATTTGAGAAATGTTAATTTGTATTTTAAAATATTATATAAGATGCTTGATGCATGTAAACCATTAATACATTATTATAATATTTTATCATACATTTTACATATATTTTATTTGAATACATAAATTATTGAACTATGTGCATAATATTTAATTTTGCTTTGTAGTGAGAAATACTTTACAATTAATACGTGATTGTTATATATATATGTGATAGTATAATATTTAGATTTAAAATTTAATCACAATAAATATTTTGATGAACTTAAATTAATATTAAATAGCCTTTGTAAGATAATATAAAAAGTAAAGTAAATATAATAAATTTAACTAATGTTATGTAACATTTTATTTATTGAATTAACAATATTGAGGATCTAAATTATTAGAGTTATCTACTACTTGATCTAATTAACTATTTGTATTGCAGTTAAGCTTATATGATCATATAATTTATTACAATATATTATAATTTTTTTTGTATAATAGTTAATATTTGTTTGTTTTGGAGTTTACATGAAGATTAATAAGATCTTTTGAAAACTATTACATAATTTTGATCATTGTTTTTTTCTTTCTAGTAGCTAAAATGCTGACGATAAGATAGCAAACATCTTAGATAGCGTATTCATTGTAATCTTGATATTTTTTTTCTAAACGTTCGAAATTTGTAAAGTTTTATGTTTTTAGTTTGTTGATTATAATACTTAGATAGTATATTTATATTTATAAATTCATATCGATTGTTCCTTCTATCATTTTTTATGTTATCTATCATACTAATTTATCGTTGGTATTTGTTATAAATTTTATTTAAAATCTTAACTAACTTATTTGACATGCTTTCTTAGGCTCTTTATTTTTCATCTACCTTATAGACATTATTCTCTAAATATTGTCTTTGACATAACTCAACAGCGAGCATCTTAAATTTTATATGTTATATGAGGTGAATCAGACTAATATTATAAAAATTCATCATGTAGTTTGCTTTAAGAACAATAAATTTTTTAAATCTTGAAAATTACACCATGTTAGATTTATTTCAGTATAGTTTATTTGGTTAGTTTCTATGAAGATTTTCACCCTGACTGACTAAAATAATATTTGTCAAAACATAAGATAACAATGTTGATTAATATAAAAAATATGGATAAATAAATTTGTTAATTTCTTTTGATTGATTAAAAATATTTTGAAACTCATAAATAAATTGTGGCTTGGAGCTCTCACTTTGTTCTCTTACGTAACATCTTTCAGAGAAAGCGAGTGTAAATTTCTAATCTTGTTTTTATATTGGAATTATTCTCCAGTATATCCGATATTTTCTGGTGTAATACATTTTTTCTCTATCGGATTTTGTCTTCGACTTGTATGATTTACTATCCGTCGCGGATGTTTTCATTTTCGTTCACTGTTATTCTTCATTACTTCAAACCCTATATTTTTTTATTTGTTCTACGATTCTTTGATTTAGATATTATTAAAGAAAATACATTTGATATTGATCTCTAATTTATTTTGAAGATACACTTTTTGAAAAGTTATTTTGAAGAGTATTTTGTGTTTTTGCAATTTAAAATTATGTATTCTTTATATTTAATTTAATTTTATTTTTGTTATTTTTTTTTGTTAAATTTACAAATATTTGGTATATATATGAGTCAATTCCATTTTAATGATTTGTTTATTAGTTTTCCTTATTTGATGTTGAATTCTATTTGAAATAATAAGTTTTGAAAATTTTAAAAATTTAAAAATAGTAAACTATAATGATGATTTTTCATATTTTGATTGGTTGTTTATAATCCTATGTATGCATACTCTCAATGACTTATAGTCTCAACTTTTAAATAGTAAATAAAATGATGATTTAGCATATTTTGGTGTTTTAAAATAATATGTGAATATTCTTAATGATTTCTAGCCTCAACTTATATATAGTATATGTTTTTGTGAATATTTTCAATTTTAAAAGCCTTAATAAAATGATGATTTAGCCACTTAATAAACATGAAATTCCCCCTAAGATGAAGGTATAAATAATTGAGAATGTTTTGCATAATATTTTTAGAACACCAAAATATATATAATATTTTCAAATATTAACATTAAAATAAAATGCAAAACATTCTCAATTATTTATACCTTCATCTTAGGGGGAATTTCATGTTTACTAAGTGGCAAAAGACTTTTATACCTTTGTTCTCTAGATATATAATAAATAATTATTTAAATAAATAAAAAAGTAAAAAAAAAATATATTCTTTATGTTTTCGAATTATACTTTTTAAAATTCACTTTTTTATTATTTTTTTCGAATTTATTTTTCAAATATTTATTTTGAAAATCGAAAATTATGTTTGAAACTATTTTTAAATTTTTTCAATTTTTTTTTTATATATTTATTAGAATCCTAAATTTCTATAGAAACAGACACAAAAAATATTTCAAACCTTTTTGACCATTATCCTATGTCAGCGCATGATGCAAATATAAAATAAAACAAGTTTGTCATATTTTGACTTTTCTCAAAATCTGAAGGTTAATAATACCCCTACGAAATTGGGTTTTCGGTAAATGCTTTATATAATGAAGTTTACACACTTTAGTGTTGTTTAAAAATTTCTAACCACATTCTACATTTGTCTTAATATACTCTAAACTATCTTGCATGGTACATGAGTATCCTCTCTAATTGTTTTAACAACTAATTTAATAAAACTCCATACATTACCTAAATTAGTTAACACTATGAAATCTCTGTTCTCTAAAGAAACATGCACAGAAAAAATTCCAAACCTCTTTAACCATCATCTTATATCAGTATAAGATGTAACTATGAATTAAAGCAAAATTTTCATAATTTTAGTTTTTTCTCAAAATATGAAGGTTAACCCCTACAAAATTGAGTTTTTCGGTAAGTGCTCTATATATTGAATTTTATACTCTTTAGTGTTGCTTAAAAATTTCTAACCACATTCTACATTTGTATTAATGTATGATAAACTCTCTTACATAGACATCGATCTATTTTCTTAACAATTAATTTAATAAAACTTTATATATTGCTTAAATAAGTGGACTAACCACTAAAAAATATTTATTCTCTAGAGAAATGGACACAATAAGGATTTCAAACCTATTTGATCATCTTCTTATGTCAGTTCAGGATGCACTTATGCAATAAAACAAGATTGTTATATCTTTTCAATTTTTTTCTCAAAATCTGAAGGTTAACTAACCACTACGAAAATTGCGTTTTCGGTAAATGCTTTATATAATGAAACTTATACTCTTTAGTGGTGTTTAAAAATTTGTAACCACGTTATACATTTGTATTAATGTATTTTAAACTCTCTTTCATGATACCTTAGTATTGTCTCAAAAATTTTAAACGTTAATTTAATAAAACTTCATATATTGCCTAAATCAGTGGACTAATAACCACTATGAAATCTCTATTCTCTAGAGAAACAGACAATAAAAAAATTCCAAACCTCTTTGAAAATCATCATATGCCAGTTCAGGATGCAACTATGTAATAAAGCAAAATTGTCATACTTTTTAATTTTCTCAAAATTTGAAGGTTAACTAACCCCTACGAAACTAAGTTTTTCGGTAAGTGTTCTATATATTTATGTTTACACTCTTTAGTGTTGCTTATAATTTTCTAGCCACATTCTACATTTGTGATAATGCATACTAACTCTATTTAATGGCACATAGACATCGCTCTAATTTGTTTAACAATTAATTTAATAAAAATATATATACTGCTTAAATCATTAGACTAACCAATATAAATATCTATTCTCTAGAGAAACAGACACAAAAAAATATTTCAAACCTTTTTGACCATCATCCTATGTTAGAGCAGGATGGAACTATGCAATAAAAAAAACTGTTATAATTTTTTAATTTTTCTCTAAATTAAAGGGTAACCCCTACGAAATTGAGTTTTCGGTAAATGCTCTATATAATGAAGTTTACACTTTTTAGTGTTGTTTAAATTTGTTTAACCATATTCTGCATTTGTATTAATATATTCCCCTGTTCGGAAACGCGCTAGGCGCTAGTCGGACGGTCGGTTGGGCCTAGCTCCTAAAGAGAAAATCGGGGATTAATCGGAAATTATGCGGGGTGGAATTTTTAGATGGTTTACTATGTTATAAAACATGTTAATCTTTAATTGTGTATAACATTAATACATTTTCATGTTTAAGATTGTATAAAACACATAAATAGAATATATAAACTTAATATAGTGTAATTTTCATCAAAATTATGAATATAAATGATATTTATAAAATTTTAGATCAAATAAACAAATAAAAATATTATTAAATAAAACAATAGATTAGGCGGCCGCCTAGGCGGCTAGGCGGTCATTTAGACGGTCTAGGTGGAAAAATCGGATATCCGATTTTTAAAACCGAGGCGGCTAGGCGGCCGATTTTTAGTATCCGATTTTTAAAACCGAGGCGGCTAGGCGGCCGATTTTTAGAACATGAATATATTCTAAACTCTCTTTCATGCTACATGAATATCATCTCTAATTGTTTTACAGTTAATTTAATAGAACTTCATATATTGCCTAAATCAGTGCACTAACCACCATGAAATATATATTCTCTAGAGAAATGAAGACAAAAAAGATTTCAAACCTCTTTGACCAACATCCTATGTTAGTTCAAGATGCACTAATGCAATAAAACAAGATTGTCATATTTTTTGATTTTTTCTCAAAATTTGAATGTTAACCCCTATGAGATTGAGTTTTCGTTAAATGCTATATATAATAAAGTTTACACTCTTTTGTGGTGTTTAAAAATTTATAACCACATTATACATTTGTATTAATTTATTCTAAACTCTCTTTCGTGGTACATTAGTATTTTCTCTAACTTTTAACTGTTAATTTAATAAAACTTCATTTATTTCCTAAATCAGTGGACTAACCACTATGAAATCTCTATTCTCTAGAGAAACAGACAACAAAAAAATTCCAAACCTCTTTGAAAATCATCCTATGCCAGTTTAGGATGCAACTATATAATAAAGCAAGATTGTCACACTTTTTAATTTTCTCAACATCTGAAGGTTAACTAACCCCTACGAAACTAAGTTTTTTGGTAAGTTTTCTATATATTGAAATTTACAGTCCTCAGTGTTGTGTCTTCAGTGTTGTATATAAATTTATAACCACATTATACATTTGTATTAATGTATGCTACATAAATATTGCTTAAAATTTTAACAATTAATTTAATAAAACTCAATATACTTCGTAAATCAGTGGAATAACCACCATAAAATATTTATTCTCTAGAGAAACAGACACGCAAAGAAAAGATTTCAAACCTTTTTTACCATCATCATATGTCAGTACAAAATGCAACTATGCAATAAAAAAATTGTTATAATTTTTGAATTTTCTCTAAATCTGATGGTTAACCCCCTACGAAATTGAGGTTTTGGTAAATGCTCTATATAATGAAGTTTATATTTTTTAGTGTTGTTTAAAAATTTCTAACCACATTCGACATTTTTATTGATGTATTCTAAACTCTCTTTCGTGGTACATGAGTATCGTCTCTAATTGTTTTGCAGTTAATTTAATAGAACTTCATATATTGCCTAAATCAGTGCACTAACCACTATGAAATATATATTCTCTAAAGAAATAGACACAAAAAAAAATTTCAAACCTCTCTGACTATCATCCTATGTCAGTTCAGGATGCAACTATGCAATAAAACAAAATTGCCATAATTTTTGAAGTTTTTTCAAATTCTAAAGGTTAACACCTATACGAAATTTGATTTTTGGTAAATTCTCTATATAATGAAGTTTTCTCTCTTTGAATATCATCCTATGTCAGTTTAGGATGCAACTATTCCATAAAGCAAGATTTTCATATTTTTGATTTTTTCTCAAAATCTGAAGGTTTAACCCCTACGAAATTCAGTTTTTTTTTCCGGTAAATACTCTATATATTGAAGTTTACACCCTTAAGTGTTGCTTAAATGCTTCTAACCACATTCTAAATTTGTACTATTGTATGATAAACTCTCTTTTATGGTAAAATAGACATAGCTCTAATTTTTTAACAATTAATTTAATAAAAAATTTTATACTGCTTAAATCAGGGGACTAACCACTATAAAATATATATTCTCTAGAGAAATGGACACAACAAAGATTTCAGAACTCTTTAACCATCATCCTATTTCAGTTCATGATGCACTTATGCAATAAATTAAGATTGTCATATTTTTTTATTTTTTCTCAAAATCTGAAGGTTTATAACCCCTACGAAATTGAGTTTTCGGTAAATTCCATATATAATGTAATTTAATTGCTTAAAAATTAATTTAATAAAACTTCATTTATTTCTCAAATGAAAGGACTAACCACTATGACATCTCTGTTCTCTAGAAAAACGGACACGAAAAATATTCTAAACCTATTTGACCATCATCCTATGTCACTTCAGGATGCAACAATTCGATAAAGCAAGACTGTCATATTTTTTAATTTTTATTATAATCTGAAGGTTAACCCCTACGAAATTTAGTTTTTCGATAAGTGCTCTATATATTGAAATTTACAGTGTTCAGTGTTTTATATAAATTTATAACTATATTATACATTTGTATTATTGTATGCTAAACTCTCTTTCATGGTACATAAATATCGCTCAAAATTTTAACAATTAATTTAATAAAACTCAATATACTTCGTAAATCAGTGGAATAACCACTATAAAATATATATTCTCTAGAGTAACAGACACAAAAGAAGATTTCAAACCTCTTTGACCATCATCCTATGTCAGTACAGAATGCAACTATGCAATAAAAAAAAATTGCTATAATTTTTGAAATTTTCTCTAAATCTGAAGGTTAACTAACACCCATACAAAATTTGATTTTTGGTAAATGCTCTATATAATGAAGTTTTCTCTGTTTAGTATTGTTTTAAAAAATTCTAACCACATTATAAATTTGTATTAATGTATTATAAACTCTTTTTCATGGTACATGAGTATTGTCTTTAATTTTTTAAATGTTAATTTAATAAAACTTCATATGTTTGCTAAATCAGTGGACTAACATGAAACTCTATTCTCAAGAGAAACATACACAATAAAGATTCCAAACCCCTTTGACTATCATCCTATGTCACTTTAGGATGCAACTATTCCATAAAGCAAGATCTTCATATTTTTGATTTTTTTAATCAAAATCTGAAGGTTAAATGCTCTATATATTGAAGTTTATACTCTTTTGTGTTGTTTAAAAATTTCTAACCGCATTATACATTAATGTATGCTAAAATCTCATTCATGGTACATAGAAATCACTCAAATATTTTAACAATTAATTTAATAAAACTTTTTATACTGCTTAAATCAGTGGACTAGCCAGCGGATATAAAATATCTATTCTCTAGAGAAACGGATACAAAAAATGTTTCAAACTTTTTTGCCAATCATCATTTGTAAGTGCAGGATGCAACTATGCAATAAAACATTTTGTCATATTTTTGAATTTTTGTCAAAATCTAAAGGTTAACACCCCTACGAAATTGGGTTGTAGGTAAATGCTCTATAGAATGAAGTTTACACTCTTTATTGTTGTTTAAAATTTTCTAACCACATTCTAAATTTGTATTAATATATTCTAAACTCTTTTCAATGGTACATGAGTATCCTCTCTAATTTTAAACAATTAATTTAATAAAACTTCCTATGTTAGTGCAAGATGCAACTATGCAATAAAGGAATTTTTCATATTTTTGATTTTTTCTCAAAATTTTGAACCCTACGAAATTGAGTTTTTTTCGGTAAATACTCTGTATATTGAAGTTTACACCCTTTAGTGTTGCTTAAATATTATAACCATATTCTAAATATGTACTATTCTATGATAAACTCTCTTTCATGGTAAATAGACATCGCTCTAATTTTTTAACAATTAATTTAATAAAATTTACCGAAAATACAATATTTTGTAGGGGTTAACACATAGATTTTGAAAAAAAATTCAAAAATATGAAAATACTGTTTTAATGCATAGTTGCATCTTTCACCAACATATATTGAACTTCAAAGATGTTTGGAACTTTTGTTGTCTTCATTTCTCTAAAAAATAGCGATTTTGTAGTGCTTAGTCCACCAATTTAGGGAGTATTACGAAGTTTTACTAAATTAATTGACAACAACTTAAAACGATGCCCATGTACCATGAAAGAGAGTTTAATATACATTATTAAAAATGTAGAATGTGTTTAGAAACTTTAAAACAACACTAAAAATCATAGGCTTCAGTATATATAGCATTTAACAAAAATTCAATATTTTCGTAGGGGTTAAGTTAACACATAAATTTTGAAAAAAAATTCAAAAATATGAAAATACAGTTTTAATGCATGGTTGTATCCTTCACCAACATATGATGAAGTTCAAAGAGGTTTGGAACTTTTGGTGTCTTCGTTTCTCTAGAAAAAAGCTATTTTGTAGTGCTTAGTCCACCAATTTAGAGAGTATTACGAAGTTTTACTAAATTAATTGGCAAAAACTTAAAACGATGCCCATGTACCATGAAAGAGAGTTAAATATACATTAATAATAATGTAAAATGTATTTAAAATTTTTAAAACAACACTAAAGATCATAGGCTTCAGTATATAGAGCATTTACCGAAAATTCAATATTTTCGTAGGGGGGTTAACACATAGATTTTGAAAAAAATCCCAAAAATATGAAAATACTGTTTTAATGCATAGTTGCATC